>NC_071103.1:11110000-11410000 GCF_024256425.1 Clarias gariepinus | reverse complement strand
TGTACGCAGACCCGAGGCGGGTCACAGACACATAAAGTGCTCAACCTTTGACATTTTATTTCTTTGTATTAATAAGTTAAGAGAGTTTTGCCACAGGCAAACATGTACACTACTTCAACCTTAACCAAATAGGATTCGTTTTCGATCACAAACCGATTCTTCGAACCGATTCCCTATGAAGGAGTCGCTCAGAAAGACTCGCTGCACTGTACTGTTACGATGGCTGACATTTTGAATCGCGCTGACCCACACGGGCTTCCGTAGGCGCTGACTGAGGAATGATGGCTGTTTGGTTATGGTTCCGCTGCCTGTTCGGGCCCAGTCTGCACCGGATCCATCGCTCACAGGACCACGCCAGACCCGAGGCCAGAACAGGAAGGAGGGTATGCACTCCCACTCTTTCATATAAAAGCAAGAAAAACTGCGCAGCTCCGGCAGGCCTCGGCTGCGTCCGAAACCGCGCACTACCGCACTACTTCTCTGGAATACTACTGTACTTAGTAGTGCGCCAGTATCCTAGGAAACCGTTCCCTGCTCTTTCACATACTACTCTAGTCTAGTGCGCTAGTATCCGTGTGAACGCGCTAGCTAGCATGCTAATGCCAAGTAGAAAGCCTGAGAGCTCTGTCACAGTGACCTTTAATAATAATTTGAAGATGACGTTGAAACGTTGACTTTGTGAGGATTTATTGCCTATTATCTTTTTGAGGAATATAAAACAAACGGCTGAATTCTGCAACAGTTACGTCAGTTCCTGTGCAGGAAATAGAGTTTAGGTTTAGTTGACCTGTTATGTAACCTATACATTCTTAACCCAGCACTTTGAATTCAGTGCAGTGCAGTGCAGTAAATGTTAAGTTTATTTATTGTCTTTTATTAAGGAACCTTTTTTCTGACCGGTCAAGCAACAGTAGTCAATAATAATTTATTTATTCATTCATTCATTCAGTTTTCCATGACTCCTATTCTGTGTAGTGTCATGGGGCAACCCTCCATGGGGTGCCAAAACTTTGCAGGGCACAGGTGCATACACGCATGCCCTTACATATCCATTCATACATGTGTAATTTTGAAACCCATGATCTGGCACAGGTTTTACAGCGGCGATCTTCCTTACACAACCCTCCCGTTTTATCCAGGCTTGGAAGCGGCACCGCATCCAGTGGCTGGCGTTTGGGCATTGGGTGGGAATCGAACCCAGGGCTTCTGCATAGCAGGCAAAGAACCACTGAGACACCATTGACCTGTCAGGGGAAACTCGAATACCTGGAGGAAACTGTCAAAGCACACATTGGAATCCCCAGCCCTTAAGTTGGATGTTCCCTGGTGTACCTCTGAGCCACTGTGCCGTTACGTCACATCCCCTCCCCCATAAAGAGCCAATAAAAAAAAAAACTGCTTGATACTGCTTCTTGAATGGCAATTTAAAAATATATATATTTAAAAAACTGCTGATGTGAGCTCCAGCTAAGTAGTGTGTGAAGCAGTATCTAAGTCCAGGATGTTCAGACACAGATGCAGTCTGTCCCTAAAAACCAGCATTAAATAAAAGAACACTTTGTGTTTTATGTGGTTCTCGCTTCATTCACACATCACTCTGATTTACAGGGTTGGGATTACCAGCCAAGAGGTTTGGAAAGACACACTGACAGCATCCTTGGTTGGGTAAGTGATTTTCCCCAGCATAATATACAGTACTGGGCAAAAGTCTCGAGCCCTCCAGCATTTCTTTATGTTTTGGTTTGAAAAAGCCAGACTTTCTTGTATTTTTTTTTTCTTTTTTCAACATTGGTTTGAGGGAAAGTTCCCCATGACTCAGTCCCTGTTTTTTACTCAGTGACGAATGAATCATTCAAGCATAAAAACAAAAGAATCAGGCCAGTTATAAGTGGTTGGAACAGACGAGAGGGGAAATGAGGTCGCTGCTGCGGTTATTACATACAGTAAACAACCATTTTTTAACTGTATTTTTAAGCACATTGCAGCCTGTCACAGTTAAATATTTGCTCTTTTTTTTTTTTTTTTTTTAAATCTACTCAATTTAATGTAATGTGAAGAAATGAGTGGGCTGAAGACTTTTGTACAGTACTTTGTAAATGGACTAAAGCAGTGTATTTCCATCTTAGTCATGGATAAGTGTTTAATTTGTGTCTCAGTACTTCCTTCAAACAGTGCAGATTCAACTCGAGTAGGGTTGTGTGTTTTTAAGGAAGAATTTTTAAAATACACTACCAGTCAAATGTTTTTGCACACCTTCTAATTCAGTGGTCTTTCCTTATTTTAATTTCTTTCTACACTGTAAAACGATGCTGAAGGCGTCCAAAATATGCAATGATCTCCTTTGAACAGATGTCTCTGCTACTTATGCTCTGTAAAGCCTTTATAACGGCTCTAATCTGAGGTGATGTTTGTTAATTGGTGATTTTTGAGGCTGCTAACAAGAACTAGTCCAGAACATCTGACCTTCATGTCTTTAAAATGACAGCTGAGTGCTGTTGTTGTTGTTAGTTAATTATTTAAGGGCGTGTTTTATTTTATAGGTATAAATTTCCAGTACTGTTCTAGAATTTAGAAAACAAATTCAAAGTTGTGTCCAAACTTTTGACTGGTACTGTCGTTATAGCCAGTTTTATACTGTTGCTTACTGGATTATCTGGAGTTTTTATTGTCATAAGTGCCTAGTGTATAAGTATTTGCACTTTAACTAGTCTTTTAGTGTTGCTTCATACTTCTGATTAAGTACTGTGGTATTCCAATATTTACGACTTTGTCAGAGTTTTTAATCCTTGAAATTAATACTTAAACTTAATACGAGAGACTTGTGTGTTCTGAAGTGTGTGTTTCTTCTCTCCAGGCTTCAGTGCTGTGGTCCCTGTCCTATTACAGCTCGCCTCTCATACTCTGCTATCTGTACAGGAAAGGTATACCTGCGCCTACTCGTACACTTATCGCTCACATTCCAAATCCAGTTTTAGGAGAACCCAAACCATTCCGCATTTTTGTTCCGTTTCACCTCCTGTGTCAGGTAATCAAGGGTTGTAGACTCCTGATTGCGTCTTCGCTGTGTGAACGGTCGATAGATTGCACTTACCTCCGACTACGTGTGCTGATTATAATGGTGGCCTAATCAAAGCTAATCATACTAGTTGAGTCTTATGCTAATGTTTTTCGTGGGTATGTATATAGTATTTCTGTTTGGGAAATTCCTGTGTGTGTGTGTGTGTGTAGTATACACACCTTGTAGCTGTTTGTTTTTACTGTCAAGTGGGTGTATGTGAGAAGAGTTTCTCTGTAAGAGTGAAACTAAAGTCTCTTTTGTGTTTAACCGGTTTTGTGATTGTTTTCTGTTTTTGTGAAGTAGTTGCATAGTGCTGATCTCTCTCTCTTTTTTTTTGTGTCCGTGTGTGTATACTGTACAGTTAAAGTAAATAAAATCTAATTGGGTGTTTAATACAGTGTTTCATTTGTTAATTTACCACCACAAAGCAATTTTTTAAGCCTTTTACTACTTCGAAGATAATTGGATTAGCGTGTAAACTGTTTATTGTTAATTAATTCCCTAATGGTTAATTAGTTATTCAGTAAGTAATGATTTCTTCGCCAGCGGGTTTGTCTGACTAGAGTGTAAAAAGGGTCAGAGAAAGTTTTAGTAGCAGAAGGGAAGTAGAAGTGAGGTTATCTTCAGCTTTTGACAGCTTTGAGTTTTGAGAGTTGGAGGCATTTCCAATAATTGTTTTATCTTTTCCTGGAAGGCAATTTTTTTTTCTTTGAAAGTGTGCGTGTGTGTGAGTGATCTGACACATTGCAATACTTTTTACTTCACATTACCAGCCCCAAGTGGTGGCTCAGGTGGTTAAAGCTCTGGGTTGATGATCAAAGGGTCAGTGGTTCGAGCCCCACCACCGCCATTTTTCCATTGTTCTACCCTTTGGCAAGGCCCAAATAAATTTTTTATGCCCATATAAATACCCAGCTACTGGAGATGCAGGGCATCCTCAGTACAAGTCCCAAGCCTGGACAAATGGGTGGGTTGTGGAGATTGTGGGGGGAATTGATTTAGTCATGAACCACGTTTCCTTCATGAGCCTATTCATGTATCGCCAAATGGACTCCAAAATAAAATTTAAATGATTAATTATATTATAATAGAGACACACCAGTCGATTAGTTTATGACAGGAATTGCCTGTTTTTCATTTTAATTAGCCATGACAGATCACCGTCTGATGTAACGAATTCCATGCACGAGTTTCCATGTGGTGCAACAGAAACGTGTTCTTATGGAGTTCTTATGTATTAAACTTGCGCGTGTAAAAAAAAAAAAAAAAAAAAAAAAAAAAGCCTCTAGTCTGTCTTTTACTCTAAATGATTAACTGCAAGCGAATTAGTCTCAAATCTACACATTACATTGCACACACTTACAGAAGTCTCAAAACACCACGAGTGCTAATTATTCTCGAAACACAAACACTGTCACCGTTTCTTTATAATCCTACAGGCGGTACCCTCTAAACTATTCACATCCCGTGTGGTCGAAGTGAAGTATTTGCTAAGTTTGTTTACAAATAACAAAGATGACAAAGATACTGTATGTGCTGCTTAGAAAAATGTCCTTTTCGTTTGATTTAATTTAAATTAACTGATAAACCCTTGTATTTGTGGTTAGTTTATTTAGTTTAAAAGCTTTCTGGCCGCATTTAATTACACATGTTTAATTCACTTGTAAGACTGTGACTAAAGTTAAGGTTAAAGCTAACATTCAAGGTATTATTTGAGTTATTAGTTTTAAAGGACTTAAAATTGTAACAAAATTGGGAATAAATGTAATTCCGAATGAGGATATTTATAAAATCGTGCTACTTAGAGAATTGCAATATTAATCGAATCAGCACCTGGGTGTCGGGATATCGTATCAGGAGGTGACTAGTGATTACCGTCCCTAGAGGGTTGCGGCAGTAATGGCATCCTGCATAAAACTTGTTAAAGATGTGGAGACTTCGAGAAAGAGGGGAAAAACAAAAAACATCCCAGAGTCTCGTATGTTTCGTTAGATAACCCCACCTAGATAAAAAGTTTACAAGTCTTATCTCTTATACGGTTCTATTTAATGTGTTGCTTTGAATGTTCCCTAGGATTTTCATTTTCGCCATTACTCTACTACAACAGCATATTTTATTGGATTTTAAAATTATTCAGTGTCAACCAGAAGAGAATGAGGTCCCTCTTGAGTCTGGTTCCTTTCACAGTTTCTTGCCTATGACTTCTTAGGAGGTTTTTCCTTGACAACTTTGCCTTTAGCTTGCTCATTAGGGATCAGGTTCTGTAGGGTTATTAGGGTTTGAGATTAGTAGATTCACCTTACTAATGACTGCGTGGTAAGGACAGGAACTGCACACTTTACACTATTTACACTGTGTGAGTCCATAATCCTAAAACTGTTAAAATCCTTTTTTTACCAGACTAAATTATGGTTTAATGAAATGCCCCCCGCTGCCAAATTTTAAACAATGGTTGTAAAAACTGCAGCTGATTGTAGACAATTTTTGAAAGGACGTTATACACAGATAAGACTAGAAGAGAGCAGCCCTTTAACCCTTATGTTCTGTTTCGGGTTCCTGAGAATCCAGAGCCTCTTTATCAGCTAAAAACATACTTAACATTGTTTTATCAGCTTGGGACTTTTAATAATTCCATGGGATTTGCCAGTAAACCATTATTTTGTATTGATACTATGCTCCAAACACTAAGTGCAATAATTCATATTTAACGTCTCAGAAAATCCAGAAAAAAAATATATACATTTGTCTATATTTAAATTAAGTTTTTCTTTTTTTTTATATCAAATATAGACTTATATAGTCAATATTTGGATGAAAAAAAAACTTGCCTTGACAATAAGGCAGGAAAGTGTGCAAAAAAAGTCAACAGAACACACAGGTTATTGATGAAGACAGCAGAAAAAGTACATTATATCATGTCATATTGTTAATAAAAATTTTTTTTTGAAACTTTGTTTTTCCGTTTCAGGTTATATCTGCAGCAGTAAGCTTGTTCCTGTCAGCCAGTACATTGGCACGGTGTTGGTCTGTTTACTGGGAGTAGCGTGTCTGAGAGGTGAGCTGTTCATGATGGTCAAAAGTACTGGGACAAACGTGAAATTCGTTGTTTTAATGTAATTATAGAGTTTTTTTTTTTTTTTTTTAATGACATTCAATAATATAATAATCTATGTTGAAATTGTCATGCAACACTCAATATTTAGTAAAAACCTACTTTTTTTTTTAAAGACTGTTGCTGGGCGTAGATATCTGCAGTACTTTTTCACAATTCACTTGAGAATTCCCTAGTTTTAAGCATTTCTGTGAGGTCAACACCCAAGCTTGAGAAACTAAAAGTCCTGCCACAAATTTGTCCCATCCATTGACTAATCCATCTTATTCTCATTAAGTCTGTCTGATAGACTCGCACTAATATTTATATTCGTATATAATGTAGAATATTGTATGTGTGTACTTCCGTCCAATAATTCGTTCATACTGTAATCCAGTGTAACAAGCAAAACAGCACGTCTTTCAAAACGTTCTGCAACTTATTTTAATATGCCCATTACATAAAAACATGTGCCATATTTTGTGTTTTTTTGGTTTGTCGCTAGGCTGGGGTCGCTGGAGAAACCCCGAGTATCACCAGTTCGTCACCATTCTGGAGGAGACCAAGAAGAACCACACCAGCAGCAACAAGGTGAGCTCCTGACCATGTCCTAGCAACACTCCTCCTGAGACAGGCATACTGATGCAATCAGCATCAGCACGTAATCATGCCTCTACTGCAGCTGTTTGTGCTCTGTGCTCTATCCCGCCTAGAAAAAACTGGCCTGCTATGACTTCGACTTCTCACACTGGCCAGCAGATTTCAGCTGGAGAGAAGTCAGCAATCCGTAAGTCGTGTGTACATGGTTTGGTTACACAATTACATACACGCCTGACTTGCCGGCGCTAAAGGTGGGGCCTTCTCTTGTTGACAGGAAGTTGTCTAAGGCGGGAGTTTCGCTGCTGAAGCCAGAGCCCAAGCACAGAGGAACAGCGGACAGTCTGCTGAATTCAGTACGAACACTACCTTGCCACGTCGTCAGGTAACGCGCGCGCACACGTGCATCATAATCGGATCAGCGGGACTACGGTTAGAAACGTAACTCCTTAATATGTTCAAATAGCATTTTATCATAAAGCATTTACCACACTCATTTTAGGTGGTGTAACATAACATCACTGTAAATGTTACACTGTGCATTGGCATTTGTGAGATGCTCTTATTCAGATGCAAAGTAAATTTATCTCTAATATAACTCAGCAGTTACTTGGTGCTTGGATGGCCGCATGTCCAATCAATTCATTTTATATTCTAATACTGTCTGATTGTTTTTTTTTGTTTTTGTTTTTTAAATAAACCTACATTAAAACTTTAGGGAAAAAAATACTAGTTATTTGTGATTTTGGTTCAAAAAGTTGAAGATATTTAATTTTTGGAAAGCCTGTAGTTTCCAGAACTATATATATATTAAATCACATTTCACCATGTGAAAGATTCTGGGAAATTCTCCCACGCACATAGGTGTCCATGTTTATTTCACACATGTACGCATTTATATAATGCGTGTGGGGGTGATTTATAGTGGATCTCAAAATGTATTTAAAATTTACTGCCAAAAAATAAAAATAAAAAGTCACTTTTTCAGAAGGGTCATATTATTGAGCTGCAAGCAGAGAAAACAGTCAAAGATGTTATCAAAACCTGGAGGGATGGTGCTGAACTGTCAACTTTGTGGAAGCAATGTGATCAGAATTAAATCGTAAATGGGGATGACTTAAACGCGGACTTAAATTCTGAAAGAGTGGTTCTGGGAGCACGAGAAATCATTTTCACACACTGCATTGTGTGCTATAATCAAATCTAAAGGTGCTGCTGCAATGAAATCTTAGGCCAGGCAGTGAACATCACAGACATCACGCTGCTCTCCTACTGTATATCACTACAGTATCACTGGTCCATGTCTTATGAACTGTTTTAATTGTCCATGTAACACTAAAACATACCAGGTTTGTTGTGAAGTTAACAGCTTTTTACAAGATGATTGACATTTGCTGTGTTTGTATGTGGGTCTGTGTTCCAGCTATCTGGTAGCTCACTCGTTTGGCCGCAGGATGCTGTACCCAGGCTCTGTGGGTCTCCTGCAGAAGGCCATGAGGTCAATGCTGCAGCAGGGCCAGGCCAAGCTGATCGAAGAGGTAACTTAAAAACACATGCATTAAAAAAAAAGTTCTGTCAGCACAATTTTTTCTTTCTATTCCTATTTTCTCATATTTTTACTTCCCTTTTTTATTTGCAGTAGTATTTAAAAATTTAAACTTCCTATTTTCTCTATTTGCACCAGTACGATGGTCAGAGAAACAAGCTGGTGGCGTGTGACGGAAACCAAATCGACACCATGTTTGTGGATCGGAGAGGAAACAGAGGCCCGAATGGGAAAACTCTGGTTAGTGTCATGGAACAAATGAGAGACGAAACCCAGTGAATTTCAGGTCCATGGTCATGCACTTATACCTTATCATTTCCGTGGTAAAAACTAATCCTAATGGATTTGTATGTCAGATACTACACAAACAAATTTATTTCTTTGATTTTTTTTTTGTTGAGGGGTTGAAAACAGCACTGTCAGAATGTAAAAAAAAATATATCTGTAGTAAAAAGCCGAAAAGCAGAGGTAAAGCTCTAAATAACTTCTCTAACTTGACAAGCTGCTAAATTCACAGAGGGAAAACCAGACAGGACTCAGAAGAACTGATAAAAGTGGTGACAGGAACAAACTTGTTCTGCAACTTTAAACGCAGCTACAATCTGATAAAAGCTGACATCTGAAACATGCAGCTGTTCTTCTTACTAATCAGTATGCCTCAAATATACCGAAAATATACCGAAAACAGGAAGGAGAGCTACTGAAGAGGGGGAAAAAATCCAGATATTTGACTTTGCCGTGACCTTGACCCTGTTTTGGATAGATTTTTAGAGTTCATATTGAGATAGCCGATACGAAGTTTGCATATTAAAACGTCTGATGGTCGCAATGTCTTGTCAGCACTTTTCCGTACAAGGCTACAGTCTCCCTATTCGCTTCTGTGCAGGTTTGAACGTCTTACATCAGTTTATTTGTAACTGCGGTGCGAGCAAAAATGGACACCCTACTTGTGATTTGCATGAAAGAAGAGTAGTGTTTAGTTTAGTTTTTTTTTTTGTGGTCTAAGGATGTACTCATGGAGCATACTTTTTGGATATCTACAAATAAAACCTTTGTACAGATACTGTATGGAAGAGAAATCTTTTTAAAGAGAAAGATTACTGATGATGAGACATGTCTTTATCTCTACAAGCCTGAGAGTAAACAAGCCGAGTATGGAACGGAAACAAGAAAAAGTTCAAAAGTCAACCATCCGCTGGAAGATTCATCAATGCTTTCAGTTTTCTGGGATCCTCAAGGGCCAGTATGGGAACATTATCAGAAAAAGAGTCAGGAATCAACAGTGCTCGTTGCAGCGAGGCGCTTCTTAAAGAGCTCAAGCCTGAACTTCTTAATAAACTCAGAGGACTGCTATCCAAGTCCGCACACTTCTGCCCACACTGTTGACAATTTGTTTTAATGTGTTAAAGCATCCTCCCTATAGTCCTGATCTTGCTCATTTTCACTCTTTTGGTTCCCTTCCTATGTGGACACAGAATTACTTCCAATAAAAAAGTGAAGACAGCGGTGCTGTCGAAGCTCACCCTAAAACATTTCTTTTTAATGAGGGAATCCGAAAGCTTGTTGACAGATGGACAAAGTGTATTGAAAAGCAAGGAGGTTGTCACGAAAAATGATGTTCAGTGTAACACTCGTTACAAAACACTCGTAAACCAAACCTCCACTCTTTTCACACACGCGTGCACGCACAATGGAAACACTGTTTTATCGGAAAAATAATGACACTTGATTGAGGGACACACTAATGGAAAGCTGTAAAGAAAAAATAAAACAAATTAACCTGCACTTTACCTTTGAAAAGAATCGCGACAGAGCAGTGTTTCTGTGTAGAGCAGAGAGAAAGAGAGTGTGTCTGTGTGTGTGTCTGTAAAGGCCAAAGTAGGAGGGGTCTGTGTGTGTTTGTGTGTGTACACAGACACAAAGAGCAGGCTGATACAGAGAGAGAAAATGGATTTTCAAAGTCTCTAATGAGACTTGCTTTTGCTTTACACACACACTGTACACACGCATACAGACACAAATAAAATGTTTTACGCACACACACGTGGTCACAGTGTTATAGTAAACAGTACATGCATGCACAGATGTTGATTATACCAGTTAGAGACGCGCATAAAGACCCAGCAGGGGAGATTACCCACAATTCCGCAGCACAAGAGAGAGAAAAACTGTTGGTTCAGTTGTGATCACGTGATGCTTGGCGTCAAAACAAGAAGCGCATGTGTGATACATGATACTCGGTACTCAAAAACCAAGACTTGTTCGTTTTCCAAGTCAAAATGTACTAAAAATGTTTGCTCGTCTAGCAGAACGCGCGCAAACTGCGTTACTCGCAATACGAGGTTCCACTGTATTTGTCTTTTTGAAAAGTTAATTAAAGTCTACAGCCAGAGTGCAGATAAAATGTAACCAACTCGTTCTTTGTGTTATTGGGAGAAATAATCCTCTTGGGTAATGAGCAGAGACTGTAACTGTAGTCTTCATGACTAAAAGAACGAGACGACCTTGTCATTCAGTTTTTTTCCTTGAATTTCTTTTAAAAAGATTCTTTACTAAATGAGGCATCATTGTGTGGATGATGTGAAGGTCACTGTGTTTTACAGGTGATCTGCTGTGAAGGGAACGCAGGCTTCTATGAGGTGGGCTGCATGAACACTCCACTGGACGGTAAGTATTCTGAAAACATTCTGACTCCTGAAATGAAAATGTTCTGAAAACAGCTGATTGTTCTACCTTCCTGGTATTTCTCAGGTGGATACTCAGTCCTAGGCTGGAATCACCCAGGATTCGCAGGCAGTACAGTAAGTCTGATTCTTGAACCAGACTCTCAGGTTTTCATGCTGCATCCGTTAAAAAAAACAACAAACCAAAAAAGTTATTTATGCGAAAGCAGCAGAAAAATTCCAACAGTTTAATATCCATCATCTAGCATTTGCACCTGTGTTTCAGGGGGTGCCGTTTCCTCAGAACGAAGCTAATGCCATGGACGTAGTGATTCAGTTTGCTGTTCACAAACTGGGCTTCGAGTTGGGTGACATTGTTGTGTACGCCTGGTCGATAGGAGGATTTACAGGTAAGAAGATTTTATAAGGAACTAGATGTGCAGCGTTGTTCATGTGGAGTTTAATCGCATACGCAGAAGCGCATATGAAAAAATGCACAGCGCCATCTGTTGAATTTTGAGATGAACTACTGATTTTGATGATTTACCAAGAATTGCGCGGGACGACGTTGAGTTCACGTTTATCAAGTACATTTCAGTTGCACACTCAAGTGCGTGTTTTAAAAAAAGTACAGCGCTATCTGTTGAATTCTGAGAAGAACTAAAGATTTTTTTTCCCAAGGTTGATTCATTTATTTTAATTAAATGATATAAGTGTGTCTTCTCTCACCGTGGGCCGATTACAATGAACCAAAGCCCAGATGTTGCCTCAAGCTCGACCAAATTCACCTGTAAAAACTTAATTAAAATTTGTTTAGAAGTTTTCACATGATGCGTGCACAAACAAACATTTTTTTTGCAAATATCTTGTACAGACTTTACAGTTTTATTATACCTATACTTTATTATACCGTACCTGCCACTTTGATTAGGAACACTTCACCCCCCGGTCTATGGCTATTAATAATGTTTTGTACTTAGCAGTTGTTTAAAACGTAATACTTATCAACAGTAATGATGTGCTCACTTTTTTTTTTCCTTTTTTTAAATGCCCTGTCTTGCTTCAGCCACTTGGGCGGCGATGTCGTACCCCGAGATCCGTGCCCTGGTTCTGGACGCCTCCTTTGACGACCTCCTGCCCCTGGCTTTGAAGGTCATGCCCGAAAGCTGGAGTAAGTGTCACAACCTCTAACATCTTGCTAGGTATTAGTGCAGCAGTATCCGAGCAATGCTTGATTTGTTCTTGTGTACGGGAAACAGGACCGCTGGTGACGCACACGGTCAGGCAGTACATGAACCTGAACAACGCAGAACAGCTGTGCAAGTAGGATCCTGTCCACATGATGACAATATAATACCGTCACATAAACTGTCTGTGTAGTCATGTGACCCGGTGAGCGTCCTGATGGGGTGAATTTTTTTATTGTGCAGGTATCAGGGACCAGTCCTGTTGATCAGGAGAACCAGGGACGAAATTATCACAACAACGTAAGCTCTCCCTCACAATCATGAGAACTGAGAATGAAATTTTATATATATATTTTTTTTTACACAGTTTACACTAAATTTGTCTCCCCCCTCCCCCCAGGGGACCAGAAGACATCATGTCCAACAGAGGAAACGATCTCCTGCTGAAACTGCTCCACTACAGGTCCGACAGCACTTTAATTCACTTTCAGTCAGTTTGATGGCTGCAATTTTCTGATTAATGCAAATGAAATTCCAGAGGCTGAGCCACAACATCACGATTAACACTCTTAAAGAAGCACTTTAGTTAAACCGCACGCTAACGGCTAAAACAACAGTCACACAATTTTATTGCTTGGTATTTAAACCCATTGCAGAATCGCTTTTTTAATTTTAGAATTAGAACTGTTGTTCAACAACTGGTTGAATAACTTTTTTGCAGAACCAGTCATTTTAATTCAAAAGTCGTCTTAGTTTCTCACCCACATTTACAGATGTTCATCAATACGATGATAATAGGATTATCTTTTAGAAAAATAAAAGTTGTAAATCAAAATGATGTCGTCTGATTTTGTGCGACTCAGGTATCCTAAAGTGATGACAGAAGACAGCGTCCGAGCAGTCAGACAGTGGCTTGCAGCTGGATCGCAAATAGAAGAAGGTGTGTGTGTGTGTGTGTGTGTGTGTGTGTGTGTGTGTGTGTGTGTGTGTGTGTGTTTATCATTCATATTTGTTTTTAGTGGTTCAGAAATGCTAAAAACCATTGTTTGGCTTTTCTCAGAGTCTGTGTACATCGGGCACGAGGTGGATGATGACTGGTGCCTGTCTGTGCTGCAGTCTTATCAAACCGACAGGGAAGCCCCTTTTCCCTGGAACATCGGTAAGGATTACTGTACATCAATGAAGAAGATGATCACGACCTTGAGTTGTTGGGTTTTTTTTTCTTTTCATGATTGTAGCAAGAACCTTGTGTTAAGGTTATGACAGTTAAGCTATTAAAATGTCTACGAGATATTAAATCCATATATTGGACAGGAGAGCTGAAGTCTAATATCTATAATATCAACAGAACCTACAGTATCAGAGCAGCAGATGATCAAGGACTCATTGATGGCTTAATAAGAGCGATGTAATGTAGAATCTTCAACTGCAGTCCTGGAGGACCAGTGTCCAGCACCGTTTAATTCACACCTCAACATACGCACACAAACTGAGCCCTAGTAATTAACAGATTAGTTGAATCCACCAAACGGTGTTCAACACTGGACCCTGCGGGCCTGGAGCTAAAGATCTCTATTGTAGAGCAAACTACTGAGCAGCTTCATTTTTTTATTTCTTCATCCATTCAGTAAAGAAATGTAGTCTTTAAAGTCAGGTAAGATGGCTTAGACCTGATAGATTGTATAAACCAGATTCCCCTGCTCATGTCAACTGTGTGAACTCCTTCGGGAGAAAGCTAAGCTCTAATATTGTCTTCTTTGCTCTTGTGTGTGTGACAGGTGAGGACATGGCGCAGGAAGGCACGCGGCATCTTGCTCTCTTCCTGGTGAGGGCAAAATATCACTCTGACTATATTGTGTTATACAAATAGTATTAATGTTTAAATATCATACACTTCCTGGCCAAAAGTTAAAGGTCGCAATTTTAAAAGGGTCAAATTATTGGCATTACATCTAGCAAAGAAAAGATTGCTTTTTTTCTAGATTTTAAAATTAGGATTTATTTCATAATTAAGATTTTTTTTTATAAATAGAACATTATTAGTAGGTCTTAGAACTACCAACACATAATTAAATCTTGAAATCTTGAAAGATAACGCTGAACTGTCAACGTCATGGAAGAAATGTTGTCACTTAAACAAGTTGTATCATGAAAAACATAAAGTAGAAATCATAGCTATTTTTAATAGTGAAGGTAAGAGCATTTACACACACACATACACAATGCCACAACAACTCAAAGGACTGAACAGCTGTGTGGCCATTTCTTAGTGCGACTAACCAGAAAAAAAGGTTTCAGTTTGCTAGGGATCATAAAAATTGGATTTTGGAACAGAGGGAAAAGGTCATGTAGTTTATTCCAGAGCGATGGGTGCGTCAGGGGAAGAAGGGGGAAGCGCATGAAGCAATCATGTACTTTAATCAAGCCATTGTACTAGTGATGGGTCGTTCATGAACGTTTCATTCTTTCTGAATGAGTCTTCAACGTGACTTAACATGAGGAATGAGTAGTCTGAGTGATTTCGTTAATTTTCTATTGGGTGCACATGCGCAGAGCATCGTAAAGCCTCCATAGGTTATGTACAGGAAAATGAGTTCTGTATTACTTTTGAGTCTTCTTGTCCGAGTTGTTCGTTCCTTTGTCACGTGACTCCCATAGACACAATGCCAGAAGACATGAGGGGTGAGCTGCTCACTCTGTTTATCATATGTCCCGTAGCTGCATTGTAATATCTCCATTACTGGAACTATAACTAAAATTTGTGTATGTAGGCATGTCAGGGATCTGTTTATTGAAAATTTAACATTTAATTTCTGAATTTCAAAAGAACTAAATGACTTAAAAAGATTATACCTCATTAAAGCACCTTAAATTTTACACAATTTTTACCTCATCAATGCCCCTTAAGTGTAACTTTTTTTCGTCTATGGAGTTTTTTTTTATTTTTCCCACTGCTGGCACGGGAATGTTCTAGGATTTAAACTGTAAGTGATTTCGGGAGTATGAGAGATTATTTTCACACACAAACTGGCCACCATATTATGCACCACTATCAAAGCTAAAAGTGGTTGAACTTGGATCTTACTGTGTTCGACTTTTCTTTTTGGTTAGGCAGTGTATAATTGAAACAAGTTATATTATTTTTAATGGTGCACTAAGATCTGCATAATCAAACGGTGAGACTTCTGCTTGATTTTGCTTGAACTCACCCTTATCCACTTTCACACAAAGCACAGAAACTTGGATGCTTTCCAACGTTTTGTTCTATTCTTGCCTTTTTTCTCCCAGGCTCGAAAGTACATGAGGAATTTCGAGACGACGCATTGCACTCCTCTCCCCATCTCAGAGTTTCAAGTACCCTGGAAGCTCTAAAAGCCGGCGAAAGGCCGTGATGGAGAGACTAACGAAAGCACTGGGAAACCTTGGTGGCGTTTTTAGTGTTGAAGATATGATTGCGCATTTTTTGTCATTCAGGTGTCTGCATGGATATTTTTAAGAATTCACTGTCGAAGCTGGAACGTGAACAGGAAGAAGTTCCCATGAAAGGAACTGGGCCAATTTGTTAACTCTCAGTCTGGTTTTGTTCTCTGTTTTGTGAGCAGTCTTATTTATTATGAGTCATGCCCTAAAATACAACCTGGATGTTACTGTATTAAAAGAGGTTAATGAACCAAAGGGAGTCTGTGGTTCATCTTGTACACCCTGATGATTAATAGCTTGTAATGATTTCTAGTGTGTATGGTACCCTGATCGAACTTCTCCTTCACCCTGCCTAAAATTTATTCAGACATTTGGAACAGCACGAATAAATAGTTATAACATCTCCATTATGCCAGATGGTGCTACATAATTCAGAAGTGCCCTTGACTTTGCACTGAAATACAGTATAAACCTTATTCACACTTTATTAAATTCTTTGAATAATAAAAAAAAAGAAATGTACCAACCAGAAACCCACGTCATCTTTTAAGTTAATTTACGGCAGTTCCCATGTATGTGAAATTATATCCAATGTTATGTAAGCTAGCAACATAGCTCTAGGTTTTTCCCAATATGTCTTAAATCATAACTGAGGTGCGAGTTAGTATGTTACGTAGGTTACAGGTATCAAACGTTACTGTTCACGGGTACAATGTAAGTAATCAGTGGACAGATAAAACACAACTCTCATTCTGTGTCAAAAGGTTAAGCCGTATGAAGCTTCTGCAGTCTCACTGAACTAAATCCAGTTGGTATCGTTCAAAATTGAGGTGTCTTTATCTATACTTTGGTACAAATTTGTACTAAACAGAACTAGCCGTACGACTATGTCTGGGAAAAGAGAGTTTCACGGTTTTTCTACAGACCTGGACATTTGTAACGACCAAGACCTACGGTAATGTACTTACATGCACCTTAATTTTGATTTAAGACAGACTTTAACGCACACGTGGGCAATGACTGAGATACTTGGAGGGGTGTGATTGGAAGGAACGGCATCCCTGGTCTAAGCCCGAGCTGTGTTTTGTTCTTGGATTTCTGTACTAGTCATGGATTATCCATAATAAATACCATGTTCAAGCACAAGGATGCTGATAAGTGTACTTGGTACCAGAGCACCTTAGGCTGAAGGTCATTGATAGATGTCGTGACCGTATCATCTGAGGCCATATGTCTTGGACACTCGGGTAAAGAGAGTGGCAGAGCCTTTAACTGATCACCATCTGGTGGTTAATTGGGTCAGGAGGCAGGGCTCCCACTGGACAGACCTGGTAAGCCCAAACAGGTAGTGTGGGTGAATTGGGAAGGTCTAGGGGAGGCCCCTGTCCACGAGGCCTTCAACTCCCACCTCCAGCAGAGCTTTTCCAGCATTCCTGTAGAAGCTGGGGTCCTGTTTACAAGCGATGGAACGTTAAAACATTAGGTTGGCCAGAGAATTGGAGCAGTGGAGGCGGTATTGCAGTTAGGAGAGAAAATAAAGTTTAGCCAAAAGGCAAAGGGATAAAACCCAAACTGTGCCTTAAACCCTGGTGTTATCCTATTAAATTTTCATTATATGCACAATATTATTCTTAAAGAGAGAGCATACAGTAGCTGTATATCTTTGTATATATCTTTTGACACTTTCCCCATTAAATTAGGCACATTATGTTTAACTTTCTCATCCTTTTTTTTTTTTATTATTTCTCCTTAATATTATTAATCCACCCAAAACTGTCAACTAAGATTCAAGATTAAACCAGTTCCCGTTGGTGATGTGAAGACTGCTGTTGTATTATTCTTAAAGAGGAAATAAATATATGTAACAATATGTGTAACAATATAATAAGTCTTTCAAAATATTACTTCTAAATAAAAAAAAAAGTAAATTGACACCGTTACGAATTAATTTGGCAGTGTTAATAAGTACCTTAATTATACCTCTGTAAAAAATAAAAAATGAGACTGTTACAGACTTCCAGTGTGGAGACCTGAGGTAATGTTCTAGCAATTCTTCTCATGTTATACAGTACTTCAAAGTTTATGACCTTGCTAAGCTATGATTAATTAACCGACATGGTGTCATGACATCACTAATGTAACATGCAAATCAGCAAAGGAAAACCGAGGTTACCATCAATCAGATTTTTATTTATTTTTTCCAGAACCCGGCCACCCATACCCAAATCTGCATCCGCCACCATAAAAACCTCCCTCTTGTTCTAATTTAAACATAAGTGTAAAAGTCTCTCTATGCATTTTATATGTATGTATATGTTTAAGTCAAACCAGGACTAAGGCTTCATGTTATTTCTTTGGAGTAGCTTCTTCCCTAAAGTAGCTGCAGGGCCTGTGTCTGTTAAAGTGTTTCATAAAGAACAACACAACCACTTAAAGAAAAAACCTAAATAAATGTTGAAGCCAATATTTGTATTTGATTAAGTACTCGTCATGATTACACCAGTTAAAAACATTATAGATACACCTTCACAACTACAGAGAGAAAGCAATCAGTGTGTAAATATTGATACAGAAAGCAATCAGTGTGAAAAAAAAAAAGGGGGTGAAAAAAGTAGACTACATGTTACATCATCTTCCTGAAGTTCTGTATAGCTTCTGTCACTTTCTGCAGCTCGGTCTGATTCTGCCTCAGCTGCACAATGAGAAAGGGAAAGAAAAAAAATGTAATCCAGCTCTAGAGAACATCAGTAATAATGACCAAAAGAGAAAAAAAAAAAAACACACACACATGACTGTGTGTATGTGACAAACCCATCCTCCTCACCTTCTCGGCATCCTGCTCTTGAACCTTCGCTGGAACTTTCTCTTTGTAGTCGCTCTTCTTCATTTTCTCCTGCAATTTCTCCATCTGTTTCTCCAGCTCGGCCTTCTTCGTCGTCAGCTTGACCACCTCCTTTTCCACATCAATCGAGCCCTGGTGTGGAGGACAAAACGACACAAGCCATAAGTCTCCATTGATTTACAGTTGTTAGGTTTTACTGAGCTTGCTGGAGAATATGAGTTCTTCTGGTAACTTTGTCTTAATCGCTCCTTTCTATTTTTATGCAAATCCCAGGAGTGTACATTAGATATTTGTTTCCATCTGAAAACTGGTCTGTCTTGTGCTATATTTCTTTCTTTACAACCATGCATATATTCTCCTGTAATGTTATTTAAAAAAAAATTTAAGTTATATATGGAAATACTGAATGATTTTGTACATAATTGTGCAGACATGATAAACATATATAACAAAATTGGTACAGCATATAATAAAGACTTTTGCACACTACTGTGTACACACACTGGAGAGCGGATTTGAAGGTCACGTCACTGATTTTATTTAAAGCAGTGAAGAAGGCGAAAGCAGGAGGGAAGGTGACCTTGCCCTTGTTATTACGGCGTACAGTACACTATATTTTTCCCATGTGTTATTTGGTTACAGATTACTTCGTCGTTCATCATAACAGCACGATTCACAGAATGATAAAAATAATACATATTGTCGGTAAAATAAATGAAATAAAAAGACACCGAGGGGGATTTGACCTTCACTTAGCCATTTTAGGATCATGTGTAAGTATAAAGCCTGTGAATTGTACTAATTGACTAGCTTTAGTTTGATAAACTCTTAATTGCCCTCTCTGGCTGAACCTTTTAAAATGCACGACACCCTTTTCACCTTTAAATATTCTTGCACAGCAGCAACTCTGCACACATTACACAGATTTTCTGTCTCACTGAGTTAATTAAAACTCCCTCACTGACATTTTAAAGTGTCGTGGTCTCGCCCTTCCATCTCGCCAGTGTATCTCGTCCTGGTCTGCTGGTGGTGAACAAGACGTGATGAGCTCCTTCTTGTGATTTTATTTTATACCTTTGTTCATTATCATCCTTACAAAACGCTTCTGTATAAAAAACCCTCACTCTCGTGACCTCAACGTCTGTAAGGTCCTGCTGCGTACGCATTAACGTGTCACACTGTGTGAATGATGAATGACGAGGGTTACCTTCAGCACGAGATGGATGGTGCATTTGTCTGAAGCGATGGCCACCGCACAGCCCTCTGGGATTGCCTGTTCGTTCCCGATGACCAGGTGGATAGCCTGAGAGTAGGACAGAGTCTGGATCTGCAGACTGTATTTCTTCACCAGAGATGCCGTGGCAGAGTCGATGCACTGCAGGTAACCTAGGAGGGAGGACGGACGAGGTGAAAATGTCTTCAGTCTAAATGATGCCCTTCCAAATATTTGGTAATTAACACGACCATAAGGGGAACTTTATTTTATACAGTGTGATGTTTGTACAAAACTTTTTTTTTTTTTAAACAACATTGAGATTCATCAATATTTTAGTCAGGTTGTGTGTGAAACGAAACATTTCCACAGGATTTAGAAATGTCTAGAAATCCATGGCACAGCTGATTTGCATTTAATGACAGACCTTCAAATATTTAATAAAAAGCAAAAGTTTACAAAGTAAACAGGGTAAAAATGACTAAAGTAGTAAAAGTTACTCTGACGCATGTCTGTGTCAATCACAATACACAGTATTTAACAAATTTTAAAAAGTCGGAACAATTGTGAACATGTAAAATATATAAATAAATAAAATGTATAAAAAAAAAAGTTGGTTATACGAAAACGTCTGGTCTCCTCAGCGCTTTTCTGTTCAAGGCTCCCATCTCCCCAGTCACTGGCGTGCAGGTGTGACCGTGTTACATCAGTTCATTTGTAACTGTGATGCGAACGAAAGCTGTGATTTGCACAAAAGAGCAGCGTGCAGTGTTTCGTCGTTTCTTTTTTTCTGTGGTTTGAGGGTGTACCTGGTGCCGAGACAACTCGTACAAGAGCATAAACAGAAGTGTGTGGATATCTGCAAACAAAATTTGGACCGATATTCTAAGGAAGGTAAAAGTTTCTTAAAGGGAATCAGTACTACACGGATTCAACCATCAGCTGGAAAATTCATCAACGTTTACATGGTTTCCTGGGATTCCCAATTGGAACATTATCCGAAAAAAGGTTAATCAATCAACAGCGCTTGTTACAGTGAGATTCTTATTGAAGAGGACTGCTATTCGAGGACACTCTGCCTACACCTTTGACACTCTCAATAGTGCTGATCTTGCTGCATTAGACGTTCACCTGTTTGGTCGCCTGAAAGCAGAGGATGAAGATTCACTTCTGTTGAAGAAGTGAAGACAGTGACGCATTCGTGGCTCACAGCTCAGCTTAAAACATTTTTTTAAATGAGGGAACCCGAAAGCTTGTTGACAGATCTACAAAGTGTATTAAAAAGCAATGAGATGGAAATCCCGATTTAGCAATAATTTCTTTGAACTGCTTTTTTCTGGGGATGGAAAATTGTACAGCATCTTTAATAGAAGAAAAGAATTTAGTGCGTAAGGTTTAAATTATTTCCGAAAATCTACACAGGGTCAAAGGTTACATACAGTACAGCAGTGCTCCTTAACCCTGGTCCTGCAGGACTCCCTGCCCTGCACATTTTCCTTGCTCCATTACACCGACATCTATTTAGGAAAGGCTTTTAATTAGCTGATTAGGTAATTAAATTGTGCCAGGAGCAGAGAACAGACTAAAATGTGCAGGGCAAGGGGTGCTCCAGGACCAGAGTTGGGAATAACAGACATACGGGGTCGAGATTATGCAAACACCCGCTTGTATTATTAATTCAGTGGTGCTGAAAGTTGTGAAACGTCTTTTAATTTGTCAAGCCCACAAGGTCTATCAACTTCCTGTTAGTGGTCAGGATTAACTGACGCTGGCTTCTCTGTGCCAACAAATAAAGGATTTGTTTGACAGTCGTCATTGGTTTTATCAACACACAGGCCAAGGAACTCAGTGCAGATCGGAGAAATTGATGGTAGGCTTACAAACGTCATGAATCCCACTTGGAGCGATTTCTAAACATCTGCAGATTCTAAGCTCAGTTTACGTAATTGTGTGCAAGTATAAATTATTAGGTGTTGTAGACACTTTGCCAAGAAGACCCAAACGATCACCTTCAGCTGAGGAGAAACTGGTTCAGATGGTCAGGAACATGCCAGAAACCACCAAGACACAGGCATGAACATGAGCTAATGGAAAACTGGTGTCTCTGTCTACAGAGAAACTGCTCCACACAGTCAACGTCAGATTTTGCAGCTGATGACATGGACAAAGACAAATGCCTCTGCAGGAAAGTTCTGAAGGAATCAGACGTGTATTTGGAGGAGTAATGGTGAGCCATTCAAACCCGAAGAAAACTGGAGCAACTGTTAGGCATGGTGATTGTAGTATCATGCTTCGGAGATGGAAATGGAACTGATTCATTGCACAAATTGGATGGAATTATGATGAAGGAGGTCTACCTCAGAATTCTTCAGCATGACCTTAAGTCAGCAGAAACTGACTGTTCCAACAAAACACACAATGACCCCAAACACACTTTAAAGCCGTCTGTGGAATGCTTACAGCAGAATAATTTCAGGCTGTTTGTGCCTTAACCTTGCCAAAAAATGCCAGCAAACCAACTTTATCATTTAACTTTACCAATTCTGCTAAAAAGAGAGACCAAATATCCAACAAGAATTCTGCCGGAAACTTCTTGATTGCTACCAGAAGTGGTCTGCTTTAAGCTCCCAAAGGGACATTCAACCAAATATTAATGTGTCTCATATGCATATTTTTGACCCCGTGTTGATTTACACAATGTGGTGGCCGGGTCAGGTACAAAAACTATTCCTCATGCTCCCACAACCGTACTTTAAATCACATTTTGAATCCTAATATATGCCTGCTCCATCAGGGAATAGAAACCAAAAACATGAAGTACATTCAGGTCATCAGCTGACATTTTACTGCTACATAATTTTGCAGAGCACTAGACCTGACCAGCCACAGATAATATAATCATAGCCTCCAGATAATAGCACTATGCATGACGGGTTCATCACAATGTTTTGGCCAGGAAGTGTACATCAAGTCTTGCTGGAACTTAATTCTATTAAAGATGCATTTTATAATCATTCTGCCCCAGAAAAAAACCCAGTTCAAATTCATTTGCACCTCTGAGCCAGAAATTTAACACACCAATGCAGCTTTCCAAAAACCGTGCAGGAGGTTGGCATTGGAAGTTACACTGCACACTATGGTGTATAAAGCAGATTAGAGCTTAAGGCAGACCAGATCAGTCACTCCAGTGAAGTGTTTACATGGCACAAGTGAACAGGAGCAATCTACATGCTGACATCTTTTAACACAGCGGCATATGACCAGTCTAACTGATCTTAATTTATGTAGGCTTGCTTGTTTATTTTTTTTTTTATTGTAATTGATAATTCTTTTCATTAATGCCAGTAACAAAAAAAAATAATTAAATTTGTATGTAATTAAAATACAGACTTCACAGTATAATCTTTATAGTGTAAATTAAAAGTGTACTGTAGTTGTGGTGGCACTGTGGTGTAGTGGTGGTTAGCACTGTCGCCTTGCACCTTCAGGGTCTGGGTTCGATTCCCATCTCTGTGTGCATGGAGTTTGCATGTTCTCTCCGTGCTCGGGGGAAAACCCTCAGACTAGGCTAACCTGCAGACTAGCTAAGTTTCCTGGGAGAGGCTCCAGGTCCCCCGTATTGCCCCGTGTAAAAGTGTAGTAATTCGAAGCCAATTAATAACGGTTTACATTAGTTATCTATAAATGTATACACACTTAGGACAAGTAGTAAAAGTGTTTTATAGGATTTTCCACGAATACCAGATTTCTTGTGTAACTGCTTGTATAAACAATTCACACATAAATCTGATTATATCATAGCTAATAAATAAAGCCCACTGTAATGTCGCTTCTGCAATAAACACATCACAAAGAGCAACAGTAATAGAATGGTGTAAATGGTGGCAATCTTGGCCTTTTTTTTTTAAAGTGCTTTACTCGAGCGGACCTGACTGAATTCTTTGAAGCCAACATCATTGTAAGATCACAGAGCAAAAAAAACAAAAAAAAACATTTGCAACCAGTAATGATGAAAAGCATGAGGCAACAATCTGGAAACACTCTCAGTCCTTAGTCTCAGAAGTGGTAGCCAAATTACATCGACTCAACCATTTCAATTTGACTCTAATTGTAAATAATTTCACTGAGGATACTTTCGACTTTTACAAAAAAAAATTATGTGAGAATATTTACTGCATAAGTGGCCATGAAGGATTTGGTTTATCTGCAGAGAGGGCTCCTCGTGGAAAGCCAAAAGATCACTACAACGGCGAAGAACAGAATCCAGAATTTGGCAGATGCTCTTATTCAGAGCGACTTACAGCGACGTGCTTAAGTTTCCGTCATTAGATAGATTCTTACACTGGGTTATTAAACCTGACCAACCTCAAAATCATAAGACCTCACCCTACAGAATCTAATACAGTGAAGTACGTGTACCTCCATTCTTACCCTGATGTACCCATCCCACTGGAATAGATCTAAACTCTTTTATTTTAGTAATTTTTTCTGATTAGTCTCACTAACAAGTGATTTTCTTATGGACGCACAGCTGTTTAATCCCAAACCTAAGCGTTCTCGTCACATTTTTTGTGTTTTTGGAAATGCTCTTAATTTCATTTTTAAACATAGCAGATTTATACCGGTAATCTTTTTTTTTTTTTTTTTAAACCATGCACCTTCCGAGTGTTTAAGTGATTTTAAATCAGGGTCATTCATGATTTTTTTTTCTGACCACATTTCTTAACTTCCTTAACTGGGTTTTAAAGTTGTTGTTTTTTTTGTTTTTTTTTTGGATGCAGGTCATTTTGACCTTTCTGAAACAGACTGTTGGGGAAACGGCAGTGCAGTATATAGTTACAGAGGAGAAATTATTATTAATGTGGTTGGTTCCACCCAGATAGGAATGGCTTCCGTTGAGAGTCTGGTTCCTCGTGCGGTTTCTTTTTCATCATATTGTCCAACCAAATTTTCCCTTTCCTCAGTCATCTCTGGCTTGTTTGATGTATACATTTAAAATGTTTATCTGACCTACATTTATGTAAAGATAAATTGTGATAAGGTTCATTATTGCTATACAAGTAAAAGTGAATTGAACTGAATGTAAGAGGGGTTTAATAAGTCAAGATGAAGAAATGTTTAAATGGAGGTCCATTTGTTGATGAAATAAAATTTTGCATATTCTATTCAGATTATAGTCAATAGAACTTGGTTGTAATTCTATATGTTATAGAAAATGACTACCTTTTTTCTTTTTTTACACAATAATATTCTTAAAATACTCTTATCTTTGTTTTCCATTACCGAATAAACCTGAGTCATATTCAGGGTGTCTATTCTGCATGTATACGTTCCTCTTCATTTAATCTCGCATCAAAACATCAAGTCATCAGCTCATCAGAGAGTTTTGCATTTGGTCTCACGCTGTTTCAGTAATAAGGTGAAGCCTAGTGAATCCTTGGTGTCTGGTGCAAAGCACTTACAGTCCGGGCGGGTCTTGGTCAGGTTGTAGTCGGCCCTGAGTGATCTAATGGTTCTGACCACGGTCATCACAAACTCCATCTGCTGGTCGAGTTCCTCGCTGTGCCAGCAAAACTGTAGATTAAATCACAGAGAGAGTGAAACCCTGGGAAATCCCTGAGCGTGTCCACCCACTACGTTCTTCCTGTTTCCACCTACAATATTGCATGAGTGTAAAATCCTACAATACTATTTCAAGAAAGCCGGGGAAACACCGGGGCTCGTGGGAAATTCTACGATAATATTTCCACTTATCGGTATTTTCTCACAGTTTTGTGTCTTGACTGAGGTTTACCCCAGACTCACCTCTGAGGTTTCTGGGTAGGGGGTGACAGAGATGCTGGGGGGGCTGTCCTTAGACCGCCTCCTTGGCAACCTTTGGAAGAGCTCTTCTGTGACGAAGGGCATAATGGGAGACAGGAGGCGGAGCCCCACATCCAGACAGGTGTAGAGAGTCTGCCTGCAAATGTCTGCTTGCTTTTTGCCTTCTGCATCTGTTCTGCTTATCACAGGTTTCACGCTTTCCTACAAAACACACATAAATAATAAATAAATGAATGCAAGAAAGAAAAAAAAATAAATACAAGAAAGAAAAAGCGACAGGCAACCAAGAGAAAAAGCAGTATATTATATTACCAGGTAAACATCACACAGTTCGTAGAGCCAGAAGTTGTAGATGGATGTGGTGATGGCTGGGAAATCATAGGCCTGGAATCCATTTTCACAGAGGGCCACAGCGGCGCTGAGGCGAGACAAAATCCACTTATCGGACACACCCTCGCTGCCGGACAGCTGCGTCACACAGATCCACGCACAGGAAGGAAGGGGACGCCGTCAACGGGAGGACATTTTGTTACAGTTTGTAAATTCATAACGGTAGTAACGCTTCACTTTTATGGCATATTTTTGTAAAAAATTAAAAGAAAACACAACTGTTCTTCTCACCTGAGCTTTCTCCCACGGCACGAAGCCCTCCCCCAGCGTCTTTATGGCAAACTTAACAGCGTTCCACAGCTTGTTGCAGAAATGCCTGTAGCCCAGGATCCTGTTCACGTCCAGGTTTATGTCCCGTCCTGAGGCAGTAAAAAATTGACAAGGTCAGTACTGTATTTTGAGCACATGTGGCTCACTGGTAAGTCCCAGTTATTGACTAGTGGTTTGATTGACTGGTGAGAGTTTAATAATAAATAATAGTCTCTTGTTACCTTGGCTGGTGTAGGCGCACAGAGCAAACCTCAGAGCATCAGTTCCACACTCGGGAATTCCATTGGGGTAATCAGATTTCTGTGCACAAAAAAAATAATAATAAAAATTGGGAAATTTGGTTTAAAATTTTAAAAGTGTCATATTTAATATTCTTTAGAAGCATATTATAAAACATTTCAGAAGAGTGCGGTTTAGAGACAAGTGTACTGTACTGTATATACAACTAATAAGGACGGTAGTGTGCTGGTTATTAATATGGCACTCAAAGTGGAGCTTAATCCAGTGTGATCTCATCACCCCAGAGACACCGCAGACCGGATTCTTATTAATCCTCTGACGACACGCCAAGTATGTGTCTGACATTTTAGAAAAGGATTTTACCTGTCCCTGTTTAGCCCTCTCGATCTCCAGAGGGTCCAGATTGCTGTCCTTCAGCTGCTCATGGAGACCCTACACACACACACACACACACACACACCGTTCATGAAAAACACTCAAGCACTTCTTACTTAGCGTAATAATAACAATAATAATAATAATAAAATGAAGAAGAGATTTTATTTTTAAAGCACCGTTCATACACATTGTAGTTTATGGTTTTATTAACATTAAGCATATAATAAAATTAAAGTGAAAATAAAATTTAGTCCTACTTAAAATATAGCCACAGATACAATTTGTGCAGTTTTATAAGGAAATAATAAGAACCAGCCACAGTCCTTATGAGGACATTTTCATGCACGCAAAACCCTGAAGCTGTCTTTTGGTCTTTTACATAATATGCTGCTTCCTTTCCTGGCCTACAGATGTTTTCCCGTGAGATTATTTGTATTATTATTTTTTATTATTATTTTTTATTTTTTTGCTGGAATAATGGTGTTTGGAAACCAGAAATGTTTTTGCACTGACTTAATAAAGAAGTCATAAAATGAACATGTATTGAAATAAACAAATAAATGAAAAACTGAATAATAAAAATTAAAAAAACAGGGTGTACAGCACCACACAGTGAAATGAAATGTGTATTCCGTACACATCGCAAAGAAATGTGCTTTCAATATGTTATGCTTAAATCCTTAAATCTAACCCATCAGTATCGGCTCTAATTTTTTTTTGTACCTCCAGTGAGATTCCAGTGATGACATCCAGAGGATCAATGACGTTTCCCAGAGACTTGCTCATCTTTCTTCCGTGAGCGTCCCTCACCACAGCGTGCAGGTACACCTTAACAGAACACAGGGTGTTTATAACCGTGTAACAGCACTTAGCACCGTTTTGCTACTGGACATAGTAAAAGCGTAAGACTAACACACACCTCTTTAAAAGGAAGTTTGCCTGTGAGTTTGAGCCCCATCATGACCATGCGAGCCACCCAAAAGAACAGGATGTCGTGTCCCGTCTCCAAAAGAGTGCCTGGATAGAACACTCTCAGGTCCTCGTTCTGTCACACACACACACACACACATCAATGGTATATCTTAACGACTTCAAAGCTGAAACGGTCAGATAATGAGCTGACGCAAGCTTACGTCATTTGGCCATCCAAAGATGGAAAAGGGAAAGATTCCAGAGGAATACCAGGTATCCAAGACGTCCTCATCTGACATACAAACATACACAATCATTCAGCTATGCATTTTTATTCAAACCTAAAACATTAAGAATTAAACTAGAATATGTGATCGTTTTTTGCCCAATTTTAGGCTTCTATTTAAAACAATTGACATTTTTATTTAATTTTTGCCCGTTAAAACAATTTGTATGGCAAATCTGAAACAGAAATATAACTTTCATAAATCCGCATCATATTTATTTTGCACCTTTACAGTCCTCAAAAGCATTGCATCTGTCTCATTTGATGCATCACATCTTTAAAGCTCAAAGATTTTCAAGACGAAAACCCTAAGATGAAACAGCTTTTATCTTGACAGCAGAAATGTGTTTATAAATGATGCATCATTAAAAAGATTTATTGTTTCTGGTGTCAGCGCTATACTATACAAGAAACGATAAAGGGAGTGAGGAATGAACGTAACAGCAATAATGAGTGCATGCATGGTGAAGCTGTTACCTTGGCGGAGGGAGATTTTGTCCACGGTGACGTTGAAGCGCTTCGCAGCTTTTTCCCGAGCTTCTTCCTCTGACCTTCCACTGACCCAGTAATGACCGTCTACATCCTTCAAAAACACACACACATTAATGCTGAGTAGGATTCAGTATTGTATTTATTTTAGATTAGGAGACATACTGTATGGTGTGTTTAAAGTAGCCTGTGCTTTTTTTATCCTTCTATTTCGTGTTCTGTTAGAATAGCAGTAGACGCATGCTCACCTCCCCTGGTTTCACTGAAGGATCGTTCACTGTGACGAAATACGCTGGGATCCTGTGACCCCACCAGAGCTGACGAGAGATACACCAATCCCTAAACAAGCACAGAACACATCTTGTGTAAACAAAAGGTTTCTCACAAACGTCTTAACAAGTGCTTGGTTTGTAAAATACACCTTGAAAAAAAAAAAAATTGGTGCACACATTAAGATTTCGATCAGTCACCTTTAGCCTTAATTACAGCACACAATGTGATGACCAGTTTATATGTAAAAATGATTCCCACGTAAACCCTTGGAGGAAACCCACCAAGCACGGGGAGAACATGCAAACTCCATGCACACAGAGACGGGAATCAAGCCTGGCCGGAAATCGAACCCGGACCCTGGAGGTGCAGACAACAGTGCTAACCACTACACCACCTCTCTGTGAAATTACTTATTTCTGACCACAATTCTTCCACAAAGTTCAAGCAGGTTTTCATAACATGTTGAAAGGTTCCAGGGATTAAAAAATTCCATTAGTTGTTTTCCTTGCTTGATACAACTCAACACTTTACCTCTATTTGACTTCATCCCACAATGAGCAGATCTGAAATGTTACACTGAAAGTGTGTAACACACTCCTCATAAGATTATTTATAGCTTTCATGATCCCAGAGGACCACAGCTCACCTGATGTTATCCATCCAGTTAAACCAGGTTTTGAGGTGGTGGTCTGGGATGATCTTCAGCTCTCCGCTCCTGACGACTTCGGCCGCCTGCCTCCCCATCTCCGCGCAGGCAACATACCACTGCGGCTTCAGGAAAGGCTCGACAATGTCCTTAGAGCGGCTGCACACAAGCAAATACACGAGCAGTGACTATCAGGACATACAAGTCATAGACTGGGGTTCAACATTTTTACTAAAAAGAACAGAGGTGTAGCTTCAGTGGTTTCTGTCATAAAAACTATTTAAATGGTTAAATTATATTCATACACACACAAAAATCAGTCTTGAGTTCACACAGCACATCTCATTTGTGTAAATTTGATTCGTCTGATTTGTATTAAAGCTGCAGCCGAATTCGTAACGGTCTATTCGGTCCATGCTGTTCTGTGCCAAATGTTCAGCGGCTTTGCTTTAGATAATTAAATCTCATGATGGATTTTCCAATCATCTCAATTAAACTTACTGAGAAACCCTGCTGCAGGATGTAATTCTAACCTTACTGTCTTACACCCTTTTGACTTACTTTTAATCAAGTTAACGGAAAATGTTCTCTAGATTCCGCCCAGTCAGGGGCCTCATCAGCTCTCCATTTAAAATCTCTTGGAATGATTGAAGGAGTGAAAGTGACCTACATTAAGCCGAGGCGAGCTAGATCGCACGACCATGAGATTTACATGCAGGAAAGCTTTTCACCATTCAGCTGAACTGATTAGGCCCCTCAGACGAGTCCACTTGTCCGGTTTAAGATTTACATATCAATGTGCTTTGATATTCAATTGAAATTTTCCCCTAACGTGACCTCATATAAGAAGGAGAAGAAGATCCTCTCTGCCAGCTTGTTGCTCAGCTCTTCTGTTCTCTGGTGGGGTAAACACTGAAACAGTCCTTTTGGAGGAGTTAAATAAAGCGAGTTTAAAAAAAGGACGAAAAAATACATTATCTAAGGCAGTGTTTCCTCTAGTGGGCGGTGATGGTACTGCACTTAACCCACGCCACTGTAATTGTGCATACACAATCAAAACACATCCCTAGCTCAAATATAGACCCTTTATTACTTTGACTAATGGGCTCTACAAATATATATATTCAGGAACTGTAAAAATATTTTTAAACAATATTCACAAAGATAGGAGCCAGCGTCTATGAACATGCATAGTGTATGTACATGAACATGTAAAGTATATGTTGCAAATAATAAATAGAATATTACGCACATTTACTCTTATTCAGAAACACTGTAAAATATAAACCTGGCCACACCTAGCTGTCCTAGTACTGCTTTAATTGATTTTTGATATTTAAGGGAAGTATTTGTTTTAGGATTGCACAGAAGTCCATAAGCTCTTTCCTACAGTATGACAGTTGTAGTGTTGTGCTAAAGGGGTCCTATTATGCAAGATTCACTTTGCAGTCATGTTTAGACGATGAAATGGGTCTCTAGGGTGCATATGCAAACAAAATAATAAACATAAAAAAATTCCCTGCTTAATTTTTGTGTCTTGGCTAGGGTTTAAACAAGAAAATTTAAAACAAATTCCCATATTGTGACCTCATATAAGGAGATCTTCCTCCCCCAGCTTGTTGTTTGAGTTAAATACAGATAGTTAAATAAATATGTAATACGTACGAGGTTAAGATATGGAAAAAATGTTCTATTTAAGGCAGCGAGTGGGCCCTTTTTTTATTCCATCCTGTACTTACACTTGGTCATTATTATAATTGACCATATTATAACCATCTATGTTTATGATCAAAGTTGTGATTTAAGGTTTGGGTGGGCTGGGGAAGGCTGATGCGAGGTGTATTTTAGCTGGAGCATTAAAACACACTATGGGAAAGCCTTAAAATCCTAAAAAAAAAAAAAAAAGTTAAAAAAAAAAAAAGAACATTTAGGGTTGCAGAGAGATCAGTGCACTGACCTGCACATCGGCACCACCATGGGATTATCTTTGATCTCCTTAAACTGGCCTTTTTCCTTCAGGGCTTGGAGCACCATTTTCCTCGCCTCGAAACGCTTCATGCCCTAACAAGAACAGCAACATTCGACCTTTTAATTCAGTTCAGCGATTTGTTGAAGCAAGACAATCCACTTTGATCGTTTTGTAAAATAAAACAATGAATGATTTTTTTAATTGTTTCATCTTCATTCTTAAAAAAAAAAATCTACTAACTATATAAGGTTTTTTTTTTATCACATTTAAAAAAAGACTATATTTAGCCCATACCATATGTATATATGAATATACAAAACTGGGCTATAAAATGAGCTTAGCATGTAAATTTCGATGGATTATTATTTATATCAGACAAAGACATTGTATAATTTTATAAAAAGAGAAACCCTGTGTGGTCAGAAAAGTATGCACATTTTAGCACTGTTTAGATCCTTTAGTTATCAGGTGCCACTAGTTACATCACAAATATCAAAACCACACAGCCTGGCTATTAGAAGGCTAAAATAAGGAAAAGATGACTGGATAAGTGGGGTAGCAACAGTGAACAAAACACATGACAATACAGGATGAGGAGATCATGTTTGGTGTGTGGATGTATGTATACCAGGAATGGAGAAGGCACATTGACGAGTACACCATTCTCATCCAGGATGTTGACGAAGGGCAAATTGTGTCTCACGCCCACTTCGTAGTCGTTGTGGTCATGAGCAGGTGTGATCTTCACCGCACCTAAAGCAATAATAACCGAGTTATATCAATTTAATAAAATATCAAAAAGTTCTTGTTTGCTTGGCTCCCAGTGCTGATTAGGTGTTAGTATTAATCAAAGAGTTTAATCGACCAGGATGTTGTCAGTCTTTACCTGTTCCAAACTCCATGTCCACAAAGTCGTCGAACACGATGGGAAGCTTACGGTTACAGAATGGGTGAATCGCCACCTTTCCTTTTAGGTGCTACAAAAAGAAGGAAAAAAGATGAGAAACCAGAGCAAAAAAAATCTAATCTATACACTGGCTACATTTAAATGGAGGATAGTATTGTGTTATTAATGTAAACAATTGCTGAACTGTTAACCCAGTTTTTTTTTTTTTTTGGATTTCCCTCCGATTTTCTCCCTAATTTGGTCGTATCCAATTCCTCCCCGCCACTAGGGCACTCCCACATTAAGGTTAAGGTTTACTCCGAACCACGTTATGCCAGCCGACCGCACCTGCTCGCTCACGCACCGTTGGGGCGCGTATTACATGAGGACAGCGCTATCCACTCCTTCCACTTACATGAGCTCACAGACGCCCCTGATTGGCTGTAGGGAGCACTAAGTACCTTTCATCCCTCCCCTCTGAGAGCGCTCGGCCAATCAGCTCTCTCTAGGCCTCTGGCTGCAAGAGGTTACAGCATCACCCTGAAATCGAACTTGCGATCTCCGGATGATAGGGTGAGCACTAAAAGTGCGCCACTAACTGTTACACTGTTAATACAAACAACGATAGAGAAAAAAAAAACAGTAGAAGAATATGAGGCTACATGCTAAGACTCGTATGTTTTTTAAGAGTACATATAATAACTGAAAAAGCTGATACAACATCCTGTTATTGTTATTTCAACCATCCGATCTGAACACATACAACTTGAAAAAGGTTGATCCTACAATGTCCTTTCTGACACAACCCTCCCTTTCTATCCAGGCTTGGGACCTACCCTGAGGATGCAGGATTTGGAAATTTAACCCACTCCGTCCCTATTAATGTCCAAAAGTTTTAGACAATATAACTGTAACAAGTTTATCCAGACTGATATGAAAACGCAGCCATTTAAGGACTAAATGGCCAAAGAAAGTAAGACAGAGATATAAGGAGGAAAAAGAACACATCTATACCGTATATCTGGAATCTTTAGGATGCACAGCCACACCTGTATCACCCAACATGGTCTCGATACGTGTAGTCGCTACAACCACCTCCTCATCTGTGCCAGGAAAGCAGCAAAAACATTAACTGATAATGTCAGAATTTTATTTGAAATGAATATTGCATGTAAATATGTCCACCCTCTTACCTGATCCCTCGATCTTGTAGGAGAATGACACCAGCACTCCGAACTCCACCTTCTCCTTATAGCCTGGCACCGAAAGCATAGTTCTGCCCGTCAGCTCTTTCTTATCCACCTGAGGCAGGACACAAAGACGACAAACACGTGTACATTTATAACCACGTATGGCAGCAAGCAAACTTCTCAAGAATGCCGAGCTCGTCGGTTATAAAGCACGTGGCTGTAGAGATGAGGTTTATGAACGCACCTCTATATCGGAGATGGCAGAGTTGAGGGTGCAGGACCAGTTGACCAGTCTCTTGCTCCTGTAGATCACCCCCTCCTCGTGCATACGGATAAACGACTCCTGAACAGCGTAGGATAGTTTCTGCCCAGACACACATTCACAGGAAATAAATAGACCTAGGTTACAAACTAGTAAAGAACTTTTACATCAGTTTGAGTTTGGCATTATTCGAAGATATGTTCAGACCCAATACAGTGGCATCCTGTCAATTCCACAAGTAATGGCACCCGTTAAAATTCTAATTGTATGAATCCCCCCCCGGTCTACAGAAAGCTATTTTAACAGGTGTCTTTAAAAAAAAAAAACAGACTGTTTGAAAGCCGCCGTACAATTACACAAGTTGATTTTTCAAATGAGTGCCTTAATTGCCAATTTGGGGAGAAAAAGTGTCACTTTTTGCATTGAACATCAAATCCCCTGCTTGTTGGTGACAACTAGTTCGGGTAATTCTGTTCCTGTAAATACCATTTCTCATTAAATTGACACTTTCCAGTTTTTTCTTTGTCTACAAGTGGAAAAAATGACAATTACAAAGATCTTAAGACTATAATGCAAATGAAAAGAATAGAAAATGTAAAATATGAACCCACAAACAGCTGAACTACCTGTCAAAAGTTTGAACACACCTAATTCCATGATCTTTCCTGATCTGTATTTCTTTCTACATTGCAAAACAATGCTAAATGCATCCAAAATATGCAATAATCTCCTTTAAACCGCATCTATCATGCAGTGTTTACATACATCATTTACATCAGGGCATTTGGCAAATTCCTTTATATAGAGCAATTTACATTTTTATTTCATTATACATCTGAGTAGTTGAGGGTAAAGGGCTCAAGGGCCCAACAGTGGCAACTTGGTGATTGCAGGGTTTGAACCTGGGACCTTCTGAACCATACTCCAATGCCTTAACCACAAAGCTACCCCTGATATTGAGATGTATCTGCCATTCGTGCTCTATAAAGCCTTTATAACGGCTCTTATTTGAGGTTATGTTTGTTAATTGGTGATGTTTGGGTCTGGTAACTATAGATGAACTTCTCCTCCCCAGTAGAGGTCCTTTTTGGTCTTGCTTTCCCGGGATGTTCTTCATGATAGCCAGTTTCATCATGGTGCTTGATGGGTTTCACAAATGCACTTGACAATACTGTACTCACAAGAACGGTTCCAGTACTACAGCAGGGGGTACTGACTTTTGTCTCTTAAAATATTTACTGACTGTTGTTGTTAGTTAACTACCTAATGATACATGTATTATTTCATAGTTTAAAAAAAAAAAAAAAAAAAAAATATTATATTATTATATATATATATATATATATATATATATATATATATATATATATAGTACATCCAAACATCTGTACATCTAAATACTGTACATCCAAACTATTTCGCTGGTAGTGTACATTATCAAAAATTGTCTGATTTATGATGGCAAAAACTGAAATTTTAAAAGTGTTAAGCCATAATTCCACACACAATAAAAGAACACAATTGAAGCGTAACATTCAAGAACCCTTTACACTGATATACTGTACAGTGAAAACATGAAAACTTTCAAAACATGATTGTTTAATACAATGCACACAATCATCCAAATAAAATTCTAACGAAATTCTTAACAATATTTTCTCTAAAAACATTATACCCAAAATAATGTTCCCCCCATAAATAACATTTATTAATTTGTTTTAAAAATTCATCCATGTATATTTTTTCACAACTGCTAAAAACTCTGGCGTTGGCTATTTTAATATTCGTTAAATATTTCTGTGTATAATGTTCACTTACAGAGACAGTGCACCTAAACAAGAGACACACACACACACTGAAAGCATGCAGTCATTACGCCTGTAATGATCTCCCCAACAGCTTTCATCAGTACTGGATATCAGCAGCCGTTCATCACTCCTAACAAAAATAGGATTGTTGCATTCCTATAAATAAAAAACCCTGCTGTATCTTTGCCTCGTCTTACATAACTTCTCCGCAGCATTTCTGTAATGCATCATCTGCCAGGCTGAAATGATCAGATTCGATTTCCCTCGGATGATCAGATTTAAGTGCTTAGACATACTAGAGAGAAGGGAACATTAGCGGAGATTACATGCAGGAGATCAATGTGGTCTGCTGTGGAACTGAAAAGACATTAGATGTCTGGGGGGAAAATGAATAAATAAAAGTAATGGGGTGTCTAAACAAAGCTTTCGACGGACTGCACAATGCTGTTCAAACTCAATTCAAGCTCAACTAGTTACATGATGTGTCTGAGAGCATGCGTGTGTTTTTATAATATACTCACAGGATCCATAGTGAAACATGCTCGGTCCCAGTCCAGGGAAGAGCCAAGTTTCTTCAGCTGGTGGTAGATACGATCACCCTTTCTAAAGACAGAACAGATAGAGCATCCCTTGTGAATGTTTCGATAATCATACAACAGGCTGACGACCTATAGACATACATGAGGAGGACTGATCGGATTATACCTCATGTACACATTTCTAATGACTACAGTATATTACAGGTACATACACTGCCAAGCCAAAAACAAAAGAATATATATCACCAAATGGATTTAACTAAGGAAATAGTTAAGATGACTACCGCCGTAATACGATTCTCTTACTAACAAGTTATTTAACCCTAACTGATGCAGTGAGGAGCTGCTCATTTCTTAAACAATCATGCCAGAAGACACATCCTGTCATGTTATTATGCCAAAGATGTTACTCTGGTTCAGAAGGGTCAAAATATTGAGTTAAGAACTTTAAAACATTCTATTAAAACCTGATAAACCATCATCTTCGAGGAAGGAATGTGATCAGAATCATGATTTTGGATGATCATGAGATTAGAGAGCATTTAAATGTTTGATTGAAATCAACTCGTTCGGGTAATTCTGACCCCACAAATATAATTTCTCATTAAATTGACACTTTTTGGGGTTTTTTTGTCCACAAGTGAAAAAACAAAATCGCTACAAAGAGGAGTATAATGTAAATGAAAAGAATAGAAAAGGTAAAATATGAACCCACAAACAGCTACACTACATTTGACACATCTTTCCGGATTCTTTTTTTTTGTTTTTACATTGCAAAATATTGTAGGGGGGTCAAAGGGTGGGCCAACGTCATATTAATCCCTATGGATTAAGAAGTTGATGTTACTTAAGTTCATATTCACTTCGTTAAAAACTTGATAAGAATAATTAAACCAGAGTACATTTTAATTCTAAAATCGATTGGTCGAAGGTGAACATAAGCTCTGGTTGTAACATAAACAACAGGTTTATATTATATTACCACTTAGCACAGGTTCCTACCATCTCACACATCTTATATAAGAAACATAATCTGCTCCATCATGTGTTATACCTTATAAAAATAAGCGGCCCATCCTGCTGTTTATAGTATAAAAAGTATAGGATTACCATTAGCATAGAATGCGCTATAGACCTTTAGGTGCCATATAAAATTAGTTTAAAAAATTCAACATAAAAGCGTACAGGACAACTTGTTAATAATGACAGTTACTGGGTTGCTTTGTCTGCTAAGGTCTGATCAGTGCTGTATTTGGTGCGAGCTACAGTATATTCTGTAGTTACTGTAGTACAGTATTAACCATTAGACCCAATATCATGTGATTTCTGATAAGGTCGTCACTGAAACAAGAACAGCTCGTTCAACACGTTAACAAACCTGTTCTATTACATGTTTCTGTAGCTCGTGATGTGGCTCTACACCACGCCCCTACTTACTCATCTTTCCACTTCCAGACCTCTTCGATGAACTTCTCTCGGCCGAGGTCATGTCTGGTCATGCCTCTCTCCCTCATCAGTTTCTTCTCCACCACCACCTGAGTGGCAATGCCAGCGTGATCACAGCCCGGGTTCCACAGCGTGGTCTCGCCTTTCATCCTGTGCCTACGTCATCAGAAAACACTTTATTTAAAACAAATACCACAGAAACACGATGAGCGCATCAGGGTAAGAAGGTAAGTGCATGTGTGCCTGAGTCTCTGGCGGCAGTGTTGTGATCGGAGGTTGCTTCAGTTGGTCAAATCTGGGCTCAGCAATGTTATGTGGCATAACAAAAAAATAAATAAATAAATAAATAAATATGAACGTACAGAATGACCAGGTTATCACATCTGTGATTCTTCCCTGATTTTCTGTGACTCAAAGAAAAAGAGTGATTCTGGGAGTATGAGAAATAACTTTGACACATAAACTGGCCGACACATAGTGTGCCATAATGAAAGGTTTAAAAGGAGATTAAAAAAAGGTCAAAAAAAAAAAAAAAAAAGGATTGGCGTGTACGTCTTAATTTTGACATATCTTTCAATAGGCTTAAACTGGCGGCACAATGAAATTTAAGGGTGTAGATTTTTCAACACATTGTAGTGGTGCTGAAGAAAATGTTGAGCCGTTCACCAAAGAAAATCTGTTGTACTTCCATATACATAATTTGGATTGGATTTTTGATTTTAGTATACTGTACATATAAACCTAATGACACAACAGCACCACCTTATGGCTTAAAATTTTATAATTTCTGACATTCATTTAATCTTTTCTGTAATATGTAAATAAGTAAGATTTTAGTAATAGTAAATGGTGATCAAGTGGGAGAAAAATAATAATAAATCAGTATCATGTAAGCCTATTAATATACCACCACCACATGAGCTCCTGATAGAAATAAAGTGATTGTTTACCATCTGGTGAGGCAGTCCTGGATGGCGTTGGTTAACGCATGACCCAAATGAAGAGAGCCGGTCACATTGGGAGGAGGGATGCATATCATAAAAGTCCCACGAGGGTTCACTTCACTGATGCTCTTCCGCTAGGAAATACAAAAAAAAAAAAAATAAGCCATCCTTATACGGCGTAGATGTCTACACGTATCTTCTATTAATCAAATAATTTCTTACGCCATATTCAGGTTTGAAGAAACCCTGTTTCTCCCACCAGGGGTACCAGGCTGCTTCCACGTACTGAGGACTGTACGAGTCCGGCAGAGGGCTCAGCACATCTGTGTGTGTGTGTGGTTTTTAAATCAGAGGATAATAAACCGGGGAAAAAAAAATAATAAATTTGTGTATACAGCAAACAAATTAAATGCTTAGAGATTGTCACAATATGATGATCTGGAATACTTGTAAACACATCTAGTAAAGATTAAACAGACCTTTTTTCTCCCCTTCTGGAGTCTTGATGTTGTACGTGATCACACCCAGTTCCTTCTTTTCCGGTTTGGCTTTTTTCTACACACAACAAAAACATAGTGAGATGGCAGCCTACTGTACATTACACTTAAATTCCCTGTTCATCTGATCAAACTTTCCATTGACTGAGGAAATTCTAGTAATAGAATTATTAAAAAATACAGAACCTAGAATACTTTATTCTCCTTAAAGAGAATTAACCAATTCTCTTCTGCAAAATCATTAACCTGTGTATTAGATCCTATACAGATCCATTATTGCTGCTTGAAAAAAAATGTTACCCCTGTTGAAAACAATTAATTCTTTACTCAGCAGTAGGTATGCTCCAAAATCCTTTAAATTAGCAGTTATTAAACCACTAATTAAGAAACATGAAGCTTTTGACACCATTGATCATAGTATTCTCCTTCACAGATTGGAAAATGTAGTAGGGATTAAGGGAACGGCCTCAGATCCTATTTGACTGATCGTTATCAGTTTGTAGCTTTAAATAGTGACTATTCTGCAGGTTTTAAGTGTTTGGTGAGTTTGGTGTTCCACAGGATTCGGTTTTAGGCCCATTGCTTTTTTTCTCTTTACATGCTTCCTCTGGGCAACATAATTCATAAGCATGGTATTAGTTTTCATTGTTATGCTGATGACACACAGTTATACGTCTTAGCACAACCAGATGAGGAAAAACAGCTTACAAAAGTTGAGCAATGTGTGCAGGACATAAGAGACTGGATTTTAATGAACTTACTTTTGCTTAATCCTAACAAGACAGAAGTTTTAGTCATAGGACCACACGCAGCTAGAAGCAAGTTTTTCGATCACACTGTAACTTTAAATGGCCTTTCTGTTTCATCAAGTGTAACAGCAAAAGACCACAGTGTGATTATTGATTCCAGTCTTTCATTTGAAGCACATGTAGATAATATTACCAGGATAGCATTCTTTCACTTCAGAAATATTGCCAAGATAAGGAATACATGGTCACTAAACAATGCAGAATAACTAGTTCATGCTTTTATCACCTCTAGGTTGGACTACTGTAACGCCTTACTCTCTGGTGAATAAACAAGCTACAGTTAGTCCAGAATGCAGCAGCAAGAGTCCTCACTAGAAACAGAAGATACGAGCACATCACCCCTATCTTATCCTCACTGCATTGGCTCCATGTGAAATTTCGCATAGATTTTAAAATACTTTTGACATATAAAGCATTAAATAGTCTCGCTCCGCAGTATCTAAGTGAACTGCTAGTGTCTTACGATCCGCCACGCCTACTTCAATTAAAAGATGCAGGCTGCTTGTCAGTACCGTGTAGTATCAAACACAGTCTTAGTGTTTATGTCTAGGCTAAAAACCTATTTATTTAATAGATAACAGTTTGAAAAAGTATGGAAAGTACTCTAACTAGTTACTTTTATCAGAAAGTAACGCTGTAATGTAATTGATTACTTTTTATCGACAGTTGTATTGTATGACATTTTGTAATGTAATTAGTTAATTTAAAAAGTAACATCCCCAAACATTGAGTTGTCGTGCGCGAGTCGTCTGATCAGAACAAAAAATTTTTAATTGAACAACATGACTTGTAATGCAAACATAGTCTTACTTGACAACACAATTCCAGGGACAACCTGCAGAGAAAACTGATTATTATAACACAACACAGTCCAGCCTATTCTCCTGAGGTTGTGCGAGCCAGGAATCATCACTCTCACCTCAGACTGAGACTGCATCTGCTTCTTCTTCTCCTCCATCTCTTTCTTTTGCTGGAACTTCTCCATCTTTTCACGCTTTTTGGCCTCTTTTTTCAGCTGGGCTTCTGTCTTAGGTGTATCTGAGAGAACCAAAGAAGCAAAGCATTAGAACCAGAAAAATTACAGAATTTCAAAGACAGTGGGTGCCTCTTATTTCTACAGATTCCTTTCCTGATATCACAACAAAGGTGTAGCATGAAAAAGACATCCGTTGTAATATTAGGAAGCTCTCACTGACTGACGTACTGTACGAGAGGTCTCGTCCTTACCGCCGTTAGCAGTGCCAGTGTTCCCAGCAGCATCGGTGGAAGCAGGGTTAGGTTTAGGCGTCACAGGCACCATTTTCTCACAGAGAGAGATTTTACCCAACACCTTCTGGAACTGAGGCTGGTTCACGCAAGTATCAAACCACCTGCTCACGTTCACCAGTGACTTCCTCTTTGGAGGCTCCAAGACCTGTAGAGAGAGATGTGAATGAAAATCATGCAGGCATCGTCATCAACTCAGACAATCTTGACTTTAAACAGCATCCCTGAAACAGATCTAACGTAGCGTATTAGTCACATGGACTTTCTCTAACTTTACTGCACCTTGTAGACTAGATTAAATGAAAGATGACAAAACAAGCAAGACGTACATATTTAAAAGGCAGCAGCACAGCAGTCACGACCGCCACGTCGGCCAGAGACAAGCTCTCTCCGACCAGGAACGTTCGCGGCTCTAAAGCCTGATCTAGTATCTTCAGAACACGCAGCAGCTCACCGTGAGAACTCTGCTGAAGCTGAACAAACAAACAAACAAACAGAAGATGACAATCAATCATAACTCTCCCTGTTAATTAACAGACAATTAATACATACACAAAAATATGAGTCACATCAGTAGAAGCGGGTAAGCAAACACACCTTTTTGTCGATGCCCGTTACACCCAAAAGAGGGAAGGCCACGGAACAGGCCGGAGGAATCAGCTCGTTTTCGGCAAAGCTCAGCCACTCCCACACCTGGCTCTGCTGCTTGGCATTGCTGCCCACCATCTTGGCTGAAGAGCACAGATACCACCCGACAGCGCCGGCACCACGCAGAGTCGTTCCATCATCTCCTCCCAGAACCAAGGCAGGACAAGTGTGAACAACATTTTTGGGACAGTCCTTAGCACACACACGTGGTTGAGTCGGAGCGTACTGAGCAGCAATCAGGACCAGTAAACTCTTGAAGTCATCAGGGTGCGAGGACACATGCAGAGAGTCCATTTCTGTTAGAGAGAGAAATAAGAGAGAGACCGAGAGAGAGAGAAAGTGATGTTTAAGTGTAGAACTAAATTGCTGTACTCTTGTTTTTTTTATACACTTATTTATTATTATTATTATTATTATTATACTTTATTTTCTCTTCTTTTCCACCATCTACTCTTATTTTCTTGTGACCTGCTGTATTTCAAAGCTTTGACAAAAGGTATGAAAATCTTGATAAAAAAAGAAACCGAAAGAATAAAACTAGACAAACAGAGAGAGGGCGAGACAAAGAAAGAGAGGGCGAGTCAAAAACAGAAAGAAAGCAAGACAAAGAGAAAGAAAGTGAAAGAGAGACAGAGTCAAATTTCTTTGTTTTTTTTTTTTATTGTTTTGTTTGCATGTACCTAATATGTTCTTTCATGTCTAATATGTTTATAAGGTTTATACATGTTTATAAACTCAGATTGATCTTAGTTATTATGTAATTAATGTTTTATAATTGCTTTGGCAACAATGTAATATTTTTGTTAACGCTCATGCCAATAAAGCTCTTCTGAACTGAACTGAGAAAAAGAGAGAGGGGAAGAGAGAGAGAGACACAGACAGAAGAGAGAGGGGGGGAAGAGAGACACAGACAGAAGAGAGAGGGGGGAAGAGAGACACAGACAGAAGAGAGAGGGGGGGGAAGAGAGACACAGACAGAAGAGAGAGGGGGGGGAAGAGAGACACAGACAGAAGAGAGAGGGGGGGGAAGAGAGACACAGACAGAAGAGAGAGGGGGGGGAAGAGAGACACAGACAGAAGAGAGAGGGGGGGGGGAGAGAGACACAGACAGAAGAGAGAGGGGGGGGGAAGAGAGACACAGACAGAAGAGAGAGGGGGGGGAAGAGAGACACAGACAGAAGAGAGAGGGGGGGGGAAGAGAGACACAGACAGAAGAGAGGGGAGGGGGAGAGAAACAGACAGAAGAGAGAGGGGGGGAAGAGAGACACAGACAGAAGAGAGAGGGGGGGGAAGAGAGACACAGACAGAAGAGAGAGGGGGGGGAAGAGAGACACAGACAGAAGAGAGGGGAGGGGGAGAGAAACAGACAGAAGAGAGAGGGGGGGAGGAGACACAGACAGAAGAGACAGGGGGAGAGAGACAGGAGAGCGAGAGATAAAGACAGGAAGGCAGATAGACACAGTGACAGACAGGAAAGAGACAAAGAGAAAGAAAAAGTCAGGAGACAGACAGAGAGAATGATATAATGTAAATAATCTCTAATCTGATGGGGAATGTTGTTACTTCTGCATTCCACCAGGATGCTTAAAGAGATAAGACAGAAATCTAACTTGCTCGTTTTTATTCGTTTTAATTTATTCCACGATATAATTAACACAACAACACTACATTAACCTGTGTGTGTGTAATAGAACACGGCGCAGTGACGGTGCAGTAAGAGACTCACAGCTGTAGAACTCACGCGCACATTCACTCCAGTCATTAAGCGTGGTTAGAGAGTAGCATGGGAGCCGGTAAAACTTCATAAAGCTCTTATAAAGATTTATCTATTATATATTTATCCGCCCTATGTTTTGTAAATAATTAGTACATGTGTACCTTCGTGTCTGTGTGTATAAAACCTGTACGTGTAATATTTAACTCACCTGTAACTGCAGGAATGAAACCGTCAGCTTAATCGTGCATGTAGCGGCGCCGAATATAAGCTTCAGCGCTGCCGTAAAGCAGTGCTGAACAGTCGTAAGAACGGGCGTAAAACTGACTCGACATGATGCAACAGATACATACTGGGCTGTGTTCCAAATCGAATTCTGTTCAAAAGAAGATTATGTCCCATTGCACCAGTTTTCACTCATGATGACTGATAATAATGCCATTCATGTCAAATAAACTAATAATTAGAAAAAACTAACTAATAAATAAACTAAAACTTCTTTAATAGGCAGCAAAAAAGTGATTTCTGGTTCAAATAAAAACTCTAAATGCCCTTCAATATAAGGTTAAAATAAACCCAATATAAGATTATTAATCTGTACAATTTTTTATAGTATACATTTATCTTTTCAATGGCAGATTATATTTGATTATTTTCTCCTTTCAAGAAATAAATGCTTAAAACTAGTGAAATTATCCACTAGAACAAGAAATTATATTCACATATTCATTCATACTAATTAATCATGTATACAGGTAAACGGGAGGGGGGGGGTTAATCTGTATGTTTTTGGACTGTGGGAGGAAACCAGCAAACACAAGGTGTGAACAACATGTGAACTCCATGAGGCAGGAATTGAACCCTGGACCCTGGAGGCAGAAAGCGACCACCATGCCTCCAAGAAGAATGCTGCTTAAAAAATAGAACAGCTTAATAGAATTATATTTGTTTTGTTAGAATTTATAGGCAAATATGAGCAGATTTTTTTACTTGCTATCACTTTTCATGATTTATTCTTTTTTTTTTTTTTGCTATATAATACCTAACTCTCTACATTCTGTGACATGATTTAATTATTGAAGCACAGTAAGGTACTGGTCATGTGTCAGTGGAGTTTGCATGCTTGTTTTGTACTTTGGGGCCACCATACTAGCACATGATTGATTTTATGTAATGCTTTACACCACATCCAGGGTGTCCCTAAACTCCCCAAACTGGCTCCAGGCCGTCTGCAACCTGAAAGAGAATAAGTTCCATAAATAATGGATGGATGAAAGGATTTTAATTACTTCTAAACCTTTGAATGATTTTCTTAACTTAGACTTTCTAAACGTAACCTAAAAATAAGAGCGCATTTAAAGCTTATAAAATACTTTGAAATTCAGAAAATAATTTAGGCATGATGTCAAAGATTAAGGTACCTCTTCTTATATATTTCTTAACATGTTTTAAAACAGCAAGAAACAGACCATAGCATTAGATTCTCTGGTATTTGTTTTCTTTTGTATAACTGTATAAAATAAAATAATAATAATAATGATAATTATTATTATTATTAGTAGTAGTAGTATATACATCTTTAACACTAGAATTATTGCCTTTTTTATTTTTTGGTGCAAGTCCTGAGGTGTTATTCACCTCTGCTGAGATTTTTTACATTTTTTTGATTCTCCTCCTGCTTTTGTTATGCAAACCACCCATTACCTGTGAGGCCTGGCACATTTGTATTTGTTTACTCAAAGTAGCTCAGATTCAAGGCAGGCCAAACCTCTTTGTGTGACATGGAAACCTTCAAAAATGCCTGCCATATTTATATGTATATTTATCCTTTGCTGATACTTGGCAGATGACAGGTCTGCTTACAGGTCTGCTACATAAATAATAAGTTTATGTGGCTGCTTTCTTGTGAATGCACGGTATAAAATGCAGTTCAAGTTAAAGTACTTTTATGCACCGTTTGGTCAAATGTCTGTAGAGACCTGAGCCTGTAAGCCTTCTTCCAGCGGTTGCCATAAATTTGGAAGTTCATATATATCTATGTGTATAGAATATTTTTGCAATTTCCTTTCACTGAAACCAAGGCACCCAAATACAGTATGTTTGAGCATGACAATGTTTATGTGAAAAGGGTGAGCTCCAAAAAGACACAGGTTGCTAAGACTGCACAGGAAGAACTTGGGAAACCTTACCGTAACCCAACTGGACATCTTTGAGATGAATGGAAATAGCGACTGCACTATCAGTGCATGACCACCCCCATGTTAGCATGTCGCTAGCACGATGCTAACATGATTAGCATGTTGCTAACATGGCGTTTACAATATTAGCATGAGGTTAAGATTATTAGCATGATGCTAACATGATTAGCATGTTGTATGCGGAATGTTAACATGATTAGCATGTTCCTAGGATGAAGCTTATGTAATTAGCATGTTATTACATGATGCTAGCATGATACACACATAACACACTTTTAACATGCACAGTGTGGCTACATTAGAGTCAAAACATGAAACCGACATGTTTATTCAATGTACTGATGCAGAGATAAATGGCTGCTCTGTTTTGTTACTAGGGAGTGGCTTGCCACCTGCTAATAAAGAAATCAAAAGCTTCTGTTAACTATAAATATACTAATGTGAAGATAATCCTCCATCGGTTTAAGTTGCTAGGGTGCTCTAATTGATTTCTAGGGGCGTGGCTTATGAGCATTATGATAAACGCGAAAGACTGGTTGAGTTAAATGAGCCCTTCCCAGTGTCTTTATGACAATAGGAACCACAGTTAGGTTCAGTTCCAAAGTTCCTATCGAAGTAACTATTATATGTCAATTGGGCAAATTTGGGCACCTCTTGTGTCCCAGGGGCATCGACCCCATAGAAAAATCATGTCAAGCACCCCATTCCCAAATAGGCTGCACGATTTGCCACCTCTATCATGGGTCTACGGCAAACCGTACGGGACTAGTTACGCACCAAACTTTTGTATAGAAGAAGATAAAAAGGGAATAATAATAAGCCTGTGTGATAATAATAGTAGTTCTTCGCTTCAAAAGAACCACTAATAAAATACCATCCTGTGTGTTATTTAAGCGTTAAGACCTAACAATTTTACCATGCAAAAGCCATCGCTGCCCAGGTGCACCACACAACTTGCACACGTCACACACTATATAGGGCTGAAGTCAGTTTGAGCCCTTTAGTGTGTGTGTGTGTGTGTGTGTGCGTGTGTGTGTGTGTGAGATAGACGTCTTTGTTTGTTAGTCTGTGTGTGACGAGTAAATGTGTTTGTGTGTGTGTGTGTGTGTGTGTGTGTGGTGTGTGTATATGTGTGAGTGAAAGAGTGTTAAAATTTGAAATGTGTGTATTTATTTTACACAACTTGCACACTTCACACACTATATAGGGCTGATGTCAATTTGGGCCCTAAATATTTGTCAAGTACGTTAGTGTGTGTGTGTGTATGTGGGTGTGTCACTTATATGAGTGTGTTTGTGCATGTGTGTGTATTAGTGTGTATGTGCGTGCGAGTGTGTCTGTGTGAGTGGGAGTGTTAACATTTGTAATGTGTGTGTATGTATTTGTGTATGAGTGTGTTTGTGCGTGTGTGTGTGAAAGTGTTAGCACTTGTGATGTGTACATGTGTAGAATAGGTGGCAGATGCTGAAAGAGAAGCCTCACACTATAATGTTACTCAATGTAATGTCACTAAACATGATGTCACTGCACGTGTCACTGAATATAATGTCACTTAATATAATGTTACACAAAAAGTTATTAGTAATTTTTTTATTTAATTTTAGGGCATTATTATGGCTGACCCGTTTGAGATATTAAAAATCCCTCACTTTTGCATCCTCAATGTCTTTAGATCACATCGGCCCAGTTTGGTGGGCCTAGGAGGAGTGCGGTATATCAAAATCCATTAGGTGCGTTTTTGCGATGTTAAATGAGCATGTTAAATCCCCAAAAAAAACAAAAGTGTGGAAAAAAAAGTAAAAAACAAGAGGGTCCAAATAATCTTTAGGGAAACAAGAGAGTCCTCCACACCCTATAGTGCTTGGGCCCTAATGAGCACACCCCATGTTAGCAAGTTGCTGGCATGATGCTATCATAATTAGCATGTTGCTAGAATTATGCTAACTATATTAGCATGCTGCTAGCAACCTCGTTAGCATGTTGTTAGCATGACGCTAACACGATTAGCATTTCGCTAGCATTATGATAACTATATTAGCATTTTGCTGCTATCATTAGCATATTGTTTGCATAATGCAAACATGATTAGCATGTTGCTAGCATAATGCAAAGATACAGTAAATGTCCTGCAAAATGGTTGCTAGTTCACTTTGTTTTGTTGCTAGGGAGTGGCTTGGGCCCTGCTAATAAAGAAATAAAAGGCTCTTGTTGACTATAAATGATAAAAATAAATCCCCATGTCTCTATGATATACTGTTGTGACGACAATCCTCCATGGATTTGAGTTGCTAGGGTGATCTAAATGGTTGCTAGGGGTGTGGCTTATGAGCATCACGATAAACGTAAAAAGACTAATTGGTTGCGGGAGTTAAATGAGCTGGTGCAGTTTACCGCCCAATTTTAAGTCTATGGGTTTTTCCCCCCATTATATGTGAACAGGGCAAATTTGGCTGCCTATTGCGCCCTAGGTACGACCAATACCCTTTTGCGACACACATGTTCTGCGTGTTCTTTTAACATAAAACATTATTTATCTGACATTACTTTCTTGGTTGTTAATTAATTTGTTCCTGGTCAAGGTCACATCTTTTGTTGATATTTATCGCTTCTAAAAATTATTTACAACCTAAGATTTTTTTTCTTTAACAGAAATCAGTAGTAACTTAGTTGACATTAATTGTGTCTTACCAAATTCTGTCTGAAAGCAGCGATGTTAAAAGTACTGGGTTGTCCCTGGGTTTAAACTGGGCAATAACTGCCCACCTACAGATTCTAACATCAAATCATGATGACATGAGTTAAGATGCACTGACCTGAGACGGTTCAACGTTTCAAATCTACACTGCTGCCTCCATCATTTGGACCTTCAAGAAGTCTTTAATTATTCAGTAATGTTTTTATGAGACATCAAAAAAAGAATTATGTAATTTTGTTATAATGTGCATAACATCGCTTAAGGTCATGTACCAATTGGTCCAAAGTAAAGAGAGTCAAATTGTATTGCCACCAAATAATTACCTCACATAAACTACCATATTCAATTGTATTTTCTATGAGCAACATGTTAAGAACTCTTCCTCAAACTCGACCTCACAGGCAAAAAGTACAGTGCAGTGTTTTACTACAGTGTTCTACTTTTATTTAACATAGCTAGTTAAAAGCCTTTTCTGAGTTAGGTTGGTTGTGATGGAGCAGGTAAAACAGGGACCACAGTAGAGACCCACTGCTTTAAACACAAAAATGTAGTAGTGATCCTAGTGATCATGGATTGTGCCCTCATGTACTTCATTTTCAAATGAGAGAAGTCACTCTTTTTTCAATCAGTTATTTTTGTACGAATATATACAAAGATATACATTTTAAAGGTATATTATTTATTAACATTAAAAAATATTAAATTTGTAATCCTACAAATCAATAAGACACTGTTTTGTACTGTACTTCTACACCTGAAACTACGGGTGAATTAAAGAACTACTACTGTCAATGGAAAAAATTCCCATGATATAAAAGTTAAGTTTGGGTTACATATAAAATGCAAAATTATTATTTCGATTTATTAATTTCAGTGCATCACACTTCACATGACTAATTACAATAAATATTAAATTCACTCACTCACTCACTCACTGTCTATACCGCTTTATTCTGTATATTAAATTCAATTCAATAAAATTTTATTTGTACTGTATAGAGCTTTTAACAATTTTCATTGTCACAAAGCAGCTTTACACAATCAAAAGAATTGTGGAAGTATATATAGGAAATATAAGATCTCCTTCCCTCTCTCAGACTGGTCAGACATTTTGGTCCGAGTATTTCTTTTTTTTTTTTTTTTTGATGTCAAAAATATGTGGACAGAATGTCAGATAAGTTTTCATTCTTCTTACTTAGACACATTCAGCCTATTTTGGATTAAGAGCATCTGTCTTGCTGTATACCAGAAAAGTGACTTTAACAGATTCCAGTAAATAAACATTCAGAAAACTGAGATTAATCATTGGATAGATTAGCATCAAAATTCCTAGTAATTTATCTGTTGTTAGTGTGTATTGATAGAGGTTCGGCCTATAACAGTTGCATGGGTTCAACATTGGAGTGATTCCAGGTTATGTTTACAAAGCTCCGGTCCCACAACTTAAAATAGAGTGTGTGACTGACAGGAGAGGCAGCCAAATGCAAACAAGAATTCCAGCTCAGTAAACCAAAATGTTATCTGATCTGTCCCTCTAAAACTCTCTCTATTAAAAAAGGGTCGAGGCTGAGACAACTGCCGTTCTTCATAAACAGTCTGCAGTGTTTTGTCCTGGTGAGGTTAGTTTTATTGTTAATTTGTTTCTTGGATTTTTTTAGTACTGTAAAGAGAGTGATTAGTAATTGAACCTTTAGTTATCATGTGTAATCTGGAATAATCCTGAAATCGGGGTGTGATTACTTTTTACCAAAGTGAAAGTGAACCTCTGAGCATTTGGGCAGGAGAAAACAACAGCAGCAAAATACAATGGAAAAGTTTTCAAAGGAGGATTTCTCCTGTCCTGTGTGTCGTGAAATCTTCAGGGATCCTGTTATTCTGCACTGCAGTCACACTGTATGCAAAGTGTGTTTGGAGCAGTTCTGGAAGACTAAGAGAAACAGAGAATGTCCTGTTTGTAGGAGGAAGTCATCTATGGAATTACCTCCCCTAAACCTGGCTTTAAAGAACCTGTGTGAGACTTTCTTACAGGAGAGAAGTCAGAAATCTTCATCAGCACCTGAAACTGTCTGTAGTCGGCACAGTGAGAAACTCAAACTCTTCTGTCTGGATGATCAACAGCTGGTATGTGTGGTGTGTCAGACTTCGAAAGAGCATAGAAACCATAAACTTCTCCCCATTGATGAGGCAGTAACAGACTGTATGGTAAATTTTATATATATATATATATATATATATATATATATATATATATATATATATATATATATATATCCTTTATATATATATATATATATATATATATTAAATCCTGTCAGTGGTCTGAGTTAATAATGAGTAAAATAAGAGCTGAAACGAAGAGTCTCCATGAAGTGTGTTGATTTGTTTCAGGAGAAACTCCAAACTGCACTGAAGCCCCTACAGAAGAAACTGAAGATCTTTAACGACTGTAAACTGAACTGGAGTCGGACAGTAGAACATATAAAGGTTAGAATCAATAACATGGTTTTGATGTTAGAATTACATTTTTCATCATTGTATGATCAGTTATTTTTCATTTCATTTCCTCTTCACTGCAGATCCAGGCCCGACACACAGAGCGTCAGATTAAGGAGGAGTTTGAGAAGCTTCACCAGTTTCTACAAGATGAAGAGGCAGCCAGGATCGCTGCACTGAGAGAGGAAGAGGAGCAGAAGAGTCAGATGATAAAGGAGAAGATTGAGAAGCTGAGCAGAGACATATCCTCTTTTTCAGACAGAATCAGAATCATAGAAGAGGAGATGAGAGCTGAAGACGTCTCGTTCTTACAAGTGAGGATCATTTAGTCAGTATTTATACTGTGAGAAAGTCAAACTTCTTTCCATCATCAAAAAACGTCACATTTTAGTGGTGTACGAACATAAATCATATTCACTGGTGATTGCCTTGTTGTTTTTCAGAACTACAAGACCACAGTGAAAAGGTGAGTGATGTGCTTCCTGTCTCTCTCGTTCTTTGTGTTTCTGAATCCAAACCCACAGCAACACTGACTCCTGAATGTTTTTGCAGAGCCCAGTGCACACTGCAGCATCCAGAGGAGCTTTCAGGAGCATTGATCCATGTGGCAAAACATCTGGCCAACCTGAAGTTCACAGTTTGGCAGAAGATGCAGCAAGCTGTTCAATACAGTAAGATTTTGATTTGTCTTTTGTGTGTGTGTGTGTGTGTGTGTGTGTGAGCTAAACATATATTTTTTCAATTATTTTTTATGTCTTTGTTAATAACACCAACATGTTTTAATTGTGTAATGTAATAATTTTCTTGTACTTTTTCTTGTTATTATTATTGATGATGATGATTTCGATTTTTATTTTGAATGTAATGTAAGGGAAAGTTTTATTTCGAAAGGCTTTAAATGTGTGTACATTGGTGTGTGCATACTGTACTAAACATGAAGTGTTTTTTTTGTTTCTGTTATTTTTCTGCCTTTGCTAATAACAATAATATTATGATGTAATTTCATCCCTACCAGTGTGTTATATATGTCTTTGTGTGGTTCTTGTATTATTATCATTATATTTACATACAGATGTGTTTACTTTTCATGTTAAACTTATATAATGTAAGGGGACTTTTATTTTAAAAGGATTTCATTGCTTAGCTCTATTGAAACGCTGTTTGTGTGGCTTAGCTAATAAGACTAATGTTTTAAAATGACAGTGTAATGTGTTTTTAATACGTCATCATATTCTTTGTATCATTATTATTATTATTATATTTACATACAAATTGAGTTCATTTTTTATTTTGAACTTATGTAATGTAAGGGGACTTTTATTACGAAATTAATTAATTTTAATTAATCAGACTGTTCAGTTTGTGAAGTGTGAGCAGAGGGATTAAGTGAAAAATCAAGTGTTTTGGTTTACAAAAGCTTACAGTACAGTACAGAGTACAGTGGAACTTTGGATCGCGGGTAACTCAGTCTGCGAACATTTTGCAAAACGAGCAAAATTTTGTAATAAATTTTAACTTTAAACGCTGTGGGATTAAAAAGATGCGTCACTTATATAGTCAACATCTGTGCGCATGTGTCCTTTTTATTATAACATTGTGACCATGCGTGGGAAGTTCCAAAGAAGTTTCCCTACAGAGCAGTTTCTGTTTCCATGGCGTGTGTGTGTGTGTGTGTGTGTGTGAAAGTCCTCCTACACAGTAGCCCCTCCCTACTCGTCTCCTCTCGTCTTCATGCATAAACACGCGCAAGTGCGCACAAACACATACACACTAATGGAAACACTTTTCTGCCAGGATTCCTTTCAAAAGTAAAGTGCAGGTTAATTTGTTTAATTTTTGATTTACGTTTAGTTTTAATTATTTTTATATAAATTTTTTTGGGGTTGTGCAAGGAATCGTTGGCATTCCCATTATTTCTTATGGGGAAATTTGCTTTGATATACAGTACAGGCACGATTTCAGAATGAATTATGCTTGCAATCCAAGGTTTAACAGTATTGTTTACATTTATACTTTTTAGAACACACTGAAAATGTAAAAATGACAAAGCTTGTTTGTTATATATGTTTATTCATTAATTTTAGTCTAACATAATGTTTAAGTTAGCCTAGCCCTATTGAAACAAACTGTGTGTGTGTGTGTGTGTTTGTGTGTGTGTGTTTTCAGCATCTGTAACTCTGGACCCCAACACTGCTCATCCTAAACTCATTGTATCTGATGATCTGACCAGTGTGAGACTCAGTGATGAGAAACAGAAATTTCCTGATAATCCAGAAAGGTTTGATGAATATGAGTGTATCCTGGGCTCTGAGGGCTTTAACTCAGGAACACACTGCTGGGATGTTGAAGTTGGAGACTGTAGATGTTGGTCTGTGGGTGTGATGACAGAATCTGCTCAGAGGAAGAGAGAGATAATCTTCAGAAGTGGAATCTGGCGTATGGCGTATTCTCAAGGTGAATATACAGCAGGTTCGACACCACAACCAGTTACTCCGCTCTCACTATCACAGGAACTCCAGAGAATCAGAGTGCAGCTGGATTGGGACAGAGGAAAACTGTCATTCTCCGACCCTCTCACTAACACACACATACACACTTTCACACACACATTTACTGACAAATTACTGCCATTCCTAAGTGTTTACGGTGAAGAATCTCCTGTAAAGCTCCTCCCATTTCAGTGCTCTGTAAGAGTGAATCAGATCAGTTAATTCAGAGTTCATTAATTAAATACTGCACATTAAACGATTAATATTCTTCATCCAAGTTCAGAAACACTGAATAGTTCATAGTTAAAAAGGGTTTCAAGTTATTAATTTAAATTCAAGGGATTTGTATGACGAGATCTCCAACCAGAAGCGGGGCACCAGGATGGGTCAGACAGGTCCGGAGAGCAGAGGGAGTCTGGATCACTGGCTCTATGTCCATGAGTCCCCCAGATCTGCTCCTTTACTCAAGACAAATCTATTTATAAAAATGCTTGATTAAATAAATAGGTTTTTAACTTGGACTTAAACATAGACTGTGTCTGTGAAGATAGGATAGGTGTGATGTGCTCCTGTCTCGCTGCTGCATTCTGGACTAGATGAAGCTTGTTTATGCACCTAGTTGAACAACCAGTAAGGCATTACAATAGTCCAACCTAGAGGTAATTAAAGCATGAACTAGTTTTTCTGCATCAATTGGCGACAATATATTTCTTATCTTGGCAACATTTCTGAGGTGAGAGAATGCTATCCTGGTAATATTATCTACATGAGCTTCAAATGAAAGGCTGGAATCTATAATCACACCGAGGTCTTTCACTGTTGCACCTGATGGATGGTCCTGCACACATTGCTCAAATTTACAATAGTAAGCTGGTTTCTCATATCTGGTTTTGCTGAGACATATAGTCGAGGTCAGGTTTCTCAATAATCGGTTTAATAACTGCTAATTTAAAAGATTTTGGAACATACCCAATGCTGAGTGAGAAATTAATTATTTTAAACAGGGGTTCTGTTATCTCTGGCATCTGTTTGAGAAAATGTGTCGGTCAAGGATCTAATAAACAGGTTGATAAATTTGCAGAAGAGATAAGTGAAATTAGTTTATTCTCTTCAAGGGGAGTAAAGTATTCTAGGTTCTAATCTGACATGGCTAGATTAACATCTGCATAAATTACATTGTTCGGTGTCAAAGCCTTAATTTTATGCCTGATATTTACAATTTTATATATATAAAAGTTTATAAAGTCCTCACTATTGCATGATGTTGTTGTGGAGATTTCTGCAGTGGTCTTATTTCTAGTTAATTTTGCGACGGTATTAAATAAAAATCTAGGATTATTTTTGTTATTTTCTATAAGAGTGGAGAGATACATTGATCTAGCTACACTAAGAGCCTTTCTATAGTTCAGGATGCTCTTCTTCCATGCTATTTGAAATACTAACAATTTAGTTTTACTTTTTTTTTTACTTTAGAATAACATTTATTGCGAGTTATGGCAGTTATTATACAACTACACAGTAATCACAATATAGTGCTAATAAAAAAATATATATATATATTGCATATATAAATGTTGATGTCTGTTTGACTTGGTTTATCAAGTGTGAAAAGTGTAAAAGTCTGCAGTACTCCTGCCACTTAGTGGCCACTTTTATTGCTACACTAGAATTACCCAAGTCCTACAACCAGACAAACAGCATCACAATAAGAGGCATTTACATTTCATGACATTCACCTGTTGTGCAGAGAAGATTACAGTGTTAAACAATAACATTGTTTTACAAACCACTAAAACCAACTTAATCTAATAACTAATTGACTTATAATCTAAAAAAATAAAACCTTTTTAAAAAGAAGTTACAAGACTGAAAAAAAATGCATACGTAAAATTGATAAATGTCAGCAAAAATTTTTTTAAAAGGATACAATATATCAACTGGACATGGGACAAATAAAGAGATATTAAATCAAAATAATGTAATATCAAGTTGAAATAACTACAGAGCACTTTTCCTCTTAATATTCAGTTCAGGGCTTAAACTAATAAACCACAAGAGAAATTAAGATCATAGGTCTGTTTTAATGTACATTTTAAATCCAAAACAGATTATTACATTTTATGTGTTTTCAAAATAATTTTAAACAAATTGAGATACTAAAGCTCTATATATTGATTATTACGTGGTGTGTACAATAAGCAACCTTCTTGCACTTTATACTGTAACCGCAGACAATTCTCATTTTGTAACTGTTTTTAGGTTACATTCCTCTTTTGGTCCTTGAAAGATCATATAAGCAATGCTTTTACACTTGATAAAACACATGGTTTTGCTCCTTCATTCATGAGAAATTTTATCACAGCTGGTGGTTTGACTTGTATATTATTTTCTTATTCTATTGTATATCTATTTAAGCGTTTTGAACTTGAAAAATTTAAAAGTTATATATAAAAAAATGTAAGTATTGAACTAGAGAGGTACATTTTCTTAAAAAAAAAAGTGTGGTGCTGCTGTGGCAAAACATTGGAGTCACATGGTTATCATGTTAGCATCATGCTAACAGCATGATAATAATGTTGCCAAGGGCGTGGCTTATGAGCATGACGATAAATGCAAAAGAGATTGTTTGCCTAACCCCCATGTCTCTACGACAATTCAATCCAATTAAATTCAATTTTATTTACAATGGGATTTACAGTTTCAAAGTTTCTATGGAAGGTATCATTATATTTCAATAGGGCAAATTTGGGAACATCTTGTGTCCCAGGGGTAAAACTTATACCCTTGTGCGGGGTATGTTCTGACACAGCAGTCCAATGACACGCGCGCACACACAAAGTGCAGGCTGATACAGAGAAGGAGAGACAAAATGGATCTTTAATCCCTCTAATGAGACTTGCTTTTGTTTTACACGCTCACTGTACACACACACATACAAACACAAAATAAAATGTTTTTTACTTGCACATACGCGGTCACAGTGTTATAGTAAACAGTACACACGTGCACGGATGTTGATTATACCAGTAAGAGACGCGCACTAAGACCCAGCAGAGGAGACGATTACCCACAATTTCGCAGCGCAAGAGCGAGAAAAACCACTGGCTCAGTTGTAATCAAAACAAGAAGCACATGCGTGATACATGATACTCTGTGCTCGTAAACCATGACTTCGTTTTTCAAGTCAAAATGTATTTAAAATCGCTGCTTGTCTTGCGAAACACTCGCAAACCGGGTTAAACGCAATCCAAGACTATATATATATACAGTCATCTCGTCTAATGAGTTCATTCCAGAGTGAGGGTGTGTCAGGGTAAGAATGAAGTGAACATAAAGAACATGAACTGATGCACCCATCATACATAGTCGTAACTGTACAAGCCTCTGGAGGCAGTGTTATGATCGTGTTATGATCTGGGGTTGCTTCAGCTGCTCAGGTCTAGGCTCTGCAATGTTATGTGGCCATAAGTTCAGCTGATGTCCTGAATGAACTGAATGACCATGTTATCACATCTATGGAGTTTTTCTTCCTTGATGGCACAGGTGTGTACAGTACTGTGCATACCAATTCCTGTAGAGCCACAACTTGTAAACTTGTAGAACAAGAAAGTTTCAACATAAAAAAAACAAAACTATAAAATAAAAGCAGTAAACAGTAATATATAAAATCAGGTACAATTTGTGCAGTTTTATAAGAAAATTAGTTGCTTCACTGAACATCCCGCAGAATTAGTCACAATCCTTCTAAAGACTTTGTCGCACCTGCTTCTTTTTTATTGCATTCAAAACCTAGGTAGCTTTCTTTTTTGGTCTAAAGATTTAATTATTTGTCACATCAACCTTACAGCAAATTTATTTTTTTTCGCATATCCCAGTTAGGAAGCTGGTGTTAAAGTGCAGGATCAGCCACGATACAGCTGGCCTGGAGCAGATAGGGTTAATAGACTTGCTCAAAGGCTCAACAGTGGCAGCTTGGTGATGCTGCGTCTCAAACCCTTGACCTTCCCATCAGTAACCTAATCTATTTAAGACACCATTGCCCTAAAGACCCACAAAAAGGGTCTTTTACATACACCCACTCACAAAAGTAAGTTCACCCCTTTATTTTAGCAAACATCTACTACAGAAATGAAACTTGGACAGCTTGTATAACAGTATAGATTTACTGTCCTCAACATCCAGTCATTATTGTCAAAAAAGCTGGCAACATACGTCAGTACACCCAGTGATAACAGCTGCACCTTTAAATGTATCTTTAACCATGCAAAGTTACAAGTCTTATTCATCATGTTCATGTGTAAGTCAGTGGCCAAGTACATGTACTGTATGTCTCCATACCTGAACCCTATTGAGCACCCGTGGGACATCCTCAAGCGGAAGGTGGCGAAGCGTCGTGTGTCTAACATCCAGCAGCTCCGTGATCTCATTATGGAGGAGTGGAAGAGGATCCCAGCAACAACATGTGCAGCTCTGGTGAATTCCATGCCAAGGGGGTTTAAGGCCATGCTAGATAACGATGGTGCTCACGCTAAATATTGACACTTTGGACACAGTTTTGACATGTTCACTGATATGGCTGTACTTATTTTTGTTGCCAGTTATGTGGACAATAAAGTCTTTGTGTTGTGTTATTGTTAGAGGACAGTAAATCTGTACTGATATACAAGCTGCACATTGACTACTCTAAAGTATATATTTCAATTTACATTTCTATAGTATTGTCCCTTGAGAACATTTACTGCAATTAAGTGGTTGCTGAAATGTGAGGGGTGCACAGACTTTTGGAAGATACTGTAATATACTGCTTACTTTTTTGCTATTATTTGGAAATCCGGAATGTATTTTTTGCACTGACCTAATAATGAAGTCATAAACACGTATACCAGATTTTTTACTATAATTAAAACAGAGTGCCTATGACTTTTGCACAGTACTGATTCCTGGAAACAGTGGTCCTGGGAGCATAAGGAACCGTTTTCACACATGACCTGGCCACCACATTGTGCAACACTAAATGAGGTTGAACGGCATTTTAACGTGTGCAACTTTTTTGTGACCTACAGTGTACGTGCAACTATACAGCAGCATGCCTTCCTAAAATAAAAGAAAAAATCCCTTTTTAACATTCGACTATTGAAAAAGATCCCTTGGGGTCTAAAATTCCCTTTATTCATTATTGCATCACAAGAAAGATCCAATAAAAAGAGGGTTCATTTCTATACAGTTTGGCAAAATAATTCCTTTTAATGAATAATGACGAGTATGCAAAAATCCTTTAAACAACCCTTTATTTGGATATCACTCTAGATTTTGTGTATACATGTCTCAGTTTGACTGAGGAGATGCTGAGCACAAACACTTGACACTGAATCTGTTTTTATTGTTACAGATTTAACTTTTTGATATTCTGTTTACAACTAGGGTCATTAGTGCAAATCTTTCACTGAGACAAAGCTGGAAAACGTATTCATGGGAGAAAGCTTGAACTGCATTGTATTATACTGTATAAGAGCTCACATCATGGTCCCCAAAACAAAACTCATTTAATTTTACACCAAAAACATTTGCATTATACTATACATTCTGTAATGAATAACCCGTTGTCTTGCCACTTTCCACCAATCTTACACCAACTTTACAAAAGACGAATCACTAATACATCAAATGCATCCAAGATCTTCACGTCAGTCCCAGATCCTTTGATTTAAGTGCTGAGTTTTGCGTCATAAATAAACCTAATTCCAATCCTCATAAGCGTTTTCGTGCAGACTGCATTTTAGCAGCAGGACGCTGACAACAATTTAATGCTGTATAAACAAGCTAACGCCAGGTCCATGCACTCATGCACAAAAAAAAAGAACCCCGTCTGTTCTCTCACTCCTTTTGAAACGCTTCCTGTATGTTTTCGATGGTGTTTCCCAACACTCCCCCAACAACGCCAAAAGCCGTATTAACTACATGCAGAAGTCCATTCTGTACCCTCCAGACTAACGTGCCTATCCCTTGACCTACTTCCCAGCTTTGCTCGCCTATCTCTGAACCCAGTGTACCCATGTACCCACCAAGCCCTTTGCATATGCGGCCTACTACCCCCGAGCCCAAGTCCCAGACTTCACCTAGTGCGCCAGTCCCAAGCCCCAGAGCGTCACACATTAGTGTCCCTGTACCTGTCAGTCCCTCCTGGAATGAAAGCATGAGGGTGCCTGTTAACGTGCTTAACAAAGTGTAGATTGAGCACACACCAGTTTCACCCACTTGGTACGCGACACTGCCTACATTCTCGACACCCGAGACTACGCCCGAGCCCAGGTTCTGAACTAAACTGAAGCCTTCGCCAGGCAGCGATGCCAGCACGGCTGCGTCCTCTTGCAAGACGTAGCAGACTTGAAAGGGGAGGTTGGTGAGGGTGGAGACAACTGGAGAGAGAGGAGCGTACAGGAGAGAGACAGCAGAAGACAAGACATAGAGGACAACACTTTCCTCTTGATAATCCGTTTCACTACCGCTTTCCTCCTGACTGGGTTCAGACTCGGATCTGTCTCCTGTCGTGCTGGAAACCTCGTCCTCATCACTGCTTTTGTCTTCCTCGGCCGTGTCTGCGTCTTCATCGAGAACTTCACCGTCTCCGAGCACATCATCTTCCAGACTTCCTGTCTCTCCACAACCACCCGAGAAAAGCTCGTTAACGTCCACCAGTTCCTCCAGCTCCTTCACACTCATCAGCTTCATCTCACCATCACCCTCTTGGAGCACTCCCGTACTGAAGCTGCCGGGTCCATGAGGAACATCGCAGCACACTGCCGACCACAGCACATCTGGCTTGGTCTCACCCAGCCCACCCACTCCGCTCTGAACGTACACGCTCGCCCCTGCTTCAGAGCACCGAGGCACTATCCTGCTCTCTACCAGCTTTGCAGTAAGAGCATCGAGTTTATGGAAGGGGGAAGCTGAGGATGATGAAGCGTCATCATGGTCCCTCTTGTACAAAGCTGGGATGTGCACTCCTTCTTGGCCTGCTGTCTCACTCGTTCTGTCCTTGAGATGCATTTACAAAAGACAAACACACACAAAGACAATTTATGATCTTTTCTTTAAATCTAGAAATCTCAAGGTCAATAATGTCTAGTTTGTCTTAGATTGTTTTGTTTTTTTTATCACTTAGAGCATTGCGTGACAGAATCTAAGAGGAGCAAGAAAGAAAAGTTTCCTTTGTGGCTGAATGAAAGAAAGAAGCTGTTCTGAGACGCAAATGTATGCGACGTCTCTAAATGGGTCCTTTCATTAAACGTGAGAAGGGTCATTACGAAATTTGCTGTAGTTTGTGTTTTGTTCTAAGCCCAAGCTCCGTATCTATTCCCTATTCAGCGTTTTCATATGCATGCAATACCTTGATGCAGGCTTTGGTTTAAAACCACAGAATTCTCTGGAAGCTTCATTTGTTTATTTAGTACAATGCTCAGAGTGCATTTTTTCGAAAAAACTTACTTGAATCGGTCAAAATCATGAACGCGACTAGATTTAACACCAAGCAGAAGCAGTGCAATTTAATTAGCAGTTTACAATTACAGCTTTGGCTTCTCGTATACAAAAAAAAAACAACAGATCTTCTTACCACCTCTCCGGCTGTTCCTTTACCCCATGCATTATGCTCTCCAAGGTGCAGAGCCGTGTAGACGTCAGACTGCCGTCCGGGGTGATGGAGTGAAATGAAAGTGCGCCCACCTCCCAGGCTGTGGCATTTCCTCTCCAGGCCCGACTCGGTGACCCGCTCTGGGGGGGTGTTTCTGTAGAAGCTCTGCTCACACTCAGAAGCTGTGACAACGTGAGCCAGAGAGAGCAGGCCCAGGATGAGTGCTGCAAGCCCACACACGGCGTTCCTCCGTGCTGTACACGGCATGGCCGAAACACTCTCCACTGCAGTCTGGCGCTGGCTGTAAATGACAGCCGCTGTAGCAGCAATTACGCTCGATAAGATCCTGCAAGTCACCCCCTCGTCTCTCTCAGTCTCTCTCTCTCTCTCTCCCTCCCTCCCACTCTCTCGATTACGCATTAAGAGCCTGGGTGCTTTTACCCCTCCTGCTCTCCTGTCTCGTTCTGCTCTCTCTTTTTCATGACAGTAAATCAGTTCCTCTGGTGGTGGTTTAGCTGTAGTGTCCACAAACCTGTACGCACACCCTCACCCACCCATCGGCATTACCTGTAAATCAGCATTCTCCAACACACACCTCTATTTTGAGAACGTACCCGCCCTGTTCATCGAATCTTACACACACACGTTTGGTTCATAAACTTTGCCCAGTGTTTTTCTAGACTTACAGTAGAAACCTTCTTCCAATCCAACGCTTTAAACTTTTTCCAATAAAACCTGGATCTTTGGAATCTATCCACACTAGTCGTACACCCCTATCTTTACAGCACCAAAAATCAAAAATAGACAGACACACCTGTTCTGAGAGTTTACTATGCAAAGGTATTATAGGTATTTTGACAAGAGTAAGCCGTGTGTGTGTGTGTGAGTTGTAATCTTAGACTGCAGACTTGCTTGTTTGAACTAGTCTATGAGCCTAAGGGCATGATAGGTGTGGCTCTCATACTCCAACATGATTTTTGTGTGTGTGTTTGTTTCACACATTTAATGCATACCGCACACCCTAATGTTAGTTCGCATATATTTGAGCATGATCGAGATTAATACCCGAAAAACCTTAGTTAAATAAAATACTAACTAGGGGTTTAAACCATTACAGACTCAGAAGTCAGGCATGTGAGAGTACCTTCCACATAGAAACATGAAACTTTTAAGAATGTACAACTGTGTACGGTTGAAATCACAGTAAAGCACCGTCATGATTTAATCATTCGGAGTGTTTGGTGTCTTCTCTGATTTTCCCACAATCGCTGATGGACCTCCTGTATGGTCAGGAGTGCTATTATTAATGACTTTAATAACGTCTTGCGCAGTGTACGAAGTTTAGGATCTTTGTCCCAGACCTGTCTTGAACAAAAGTAACGCAAAATTTGGGCATAAAACTGCACATTTTAGTGAAGTAACATTTTGTCTATACAAATGTACTCCTCAACATACTGTAGTCTCCATCACAAGCTGTGCATTTGTGCCATCGTTAAACTCACCTCTGGCATTGAAGACAAACCACGCAGCGCTATACCATCAACTGTGACGAAGCAGATTTGCAAAGAGGATTCTCTACTAAGATGTGCAGTTTGGATGATCTATATATCAGTTAATGAAAAAAAAGTTATGTCCACTTTTGTACTACTTCAGTACCATAAAAAAGGTAATGAGACAACTTTTATCCCACACAGGTGAATTTCATTCAGTTAATTACTGTATGTGATCTCTGATGACAACAGAATTATCTGCACTCTCGCTGTAGAACTTTAGGAAAAGACAAATACATAATTTTTCGACATTGCGAGTGATTAAGCAAGATCAGGACTAAAGGGAGGATGCTATAACACTGCTATAAGAGTGTCGACAGTGTGGGCAGAAGTGTGCGGACAAGCATCGTAATGCAAGATCACAACATCCTTGGGAAGCAGTCCTCTGTGCTTAATCCAAAAACACAGTTTAGGCTTCAGCATCTCACTGTAACGAACACTGTTTACTCTGAGGCATGTAGTAATGATCGCTGGTTGGTTTCCCAGGTGATGCTGTAGCCTCTCGCAGCCCAGGGCCTAGGGAGAGCGAATTGGCCGAGCTCTCAGCGGGGTGGGATGGAAGGCACAAACTGTAGTGCTCTCACATTAATCACAGGTCTAAAGCCAAACATAGGCGTCAAGCGGAAGGAGCAAGTGTGTTACGCCGCCCCCAATGGTGCATGAGCGAGGAGTACGAAAAGATGCGGTTGGCTGTTGTCACATGGTTCGGACCTCCCTGACTGAGTAGCCTTAATGTGAAGAAAATCAAGGGTGGGGGAAAAATAAATTTTCAGCTTCCTTAGATCGTCAGTCCAGATATCCAAACACTCATGTTTATGCTCCTCTGAGAGTTGTTTCAGTACCAGTTACACCCTCAGAAAAAACAAATCACTGCAAATCACAATTGGGGCATCAATATTTGCTCGCAACGCAGATAAGACAGTGTGGCCGAGAGCGTGTTAATATAACTGGAGTGCAGATCATTTTTTTTGCCTTAAATTGTTCCTTTGCTTTAAATTTGTACTTATTTGCTTGGATTACTTGTCCCGTGCAGGTTGCAGAGTGCAGGTTATTTCAGGTATTTCATAACACAATGCTGAAAAAGCAAAAACACTACCCAAGATAGAAAGGTTCACACTGGGGGTGAATACTTATGCAACATCAACTGTTCTAGGTATACAATTATGGACTGTGGCTCAGTTGTTATGCACAAACTACTCTCCCCTCCTACTCTGTCCATTAGCGGTAACAGATCATCATTAGTCGATGGACAGAGACAATTTGTGTCTTGACATTAAATACAGTATGCAGATAATCTACTAAGAAAAGCCTTCGACACCAGACAGAAATTCAGCTTCTGGCTAATTACTGGACTAAAAAGTGAAAATGTCTCGTATGATTATATAACAAGCTGAATCTGTCTGTGTGCATCAGCTCTGGTTTATAAAAGGTTACAGTAAGCAAGCTGTCTAGGAGTTCATACGCTCTTCTGCACCTCATTATATTACCAGGGCATGGCTTCTAACCATGGCTAGCTGTATTTATTTTCCATTTTGAGAGGGGAAAAATGTACACAATAACTGAACAATACTGTAATAATATTTTTTTTATTATTACAGAGCCAACAGATCACAGTTTTAACAAAAATCTGATTACAATTCATCATATTTGACATTTTATCTCATAACAGGAATACTAATAATAATAATAATAATAATAATAATAATCAGCCAGATGTTGAATATAACAAGAAAAGCTGGTAGATTTGCTAGTAAATCATGTCTCTGCCCATCTAAAAAGAATGACCAGGTGGTTGATTTTAATGCAATACTACACTGCCACATAACGTTATTGCAACAGTGCGTGGCAAAAAATTAAATCAGCTGACAACCTGAATGTACTGAATGACCAGGTTATCACATCTATAGATTTTTTCCTCCCTGATGACACGCGCCATCTTCTAGGACTCACATTGTGAAAGAGCGGTTCTGCGAGCACGAGGAATCATTTTCACACATGACCTGGCCACCACACCACGTGTGCACGTGTAAATAAAGCTAAACATGATTGTATGAAATCTTGTATGAAAGTGTGGGAGATTTTTTTTGTTGTTGATCAAGCAGTATATGCATATAAACTCTTTTTTTTTTTCATCAAATGTGAGGAACGTAAGCCCTGTAACAGACAGTTTGCTCACCTAAAGGCTAAATTATAAGTCAGCAAATCTTTTCAACCTTCTTACACACACACAAACACACACACACACACAATTTACCTGATCCTGAATCAACACATACAGACGAGCGTCTGCCAAAACACCTACAGCGGCTGTGTGTCTTTGAGGACAAATATCGCATCATGATTTCAGTAGCGTTTCCTTCCTAGACAGACCAATGACTTTTTTCATTTTTAACCAAAAACATATCGTATGCGCTGTAGCTTTACTTGTTAAATATTTGCAGTTATGTAAAATGTAAAAATAGTGGAGAGGAGACGACACGTGTAGCACAATTACAGCCAAGACACAGCTGGATAAATCCTTCGCTGATGCTAAACGAACACTAGAGTCTTTTGTCCACTTCACCTTCACTCATTAGGAATGTCAATGACCAGCTCTGCTTCGTCTCCCTCTCCCCTCTCCTCCTCTCCGCCATCACTTTCTCCCTCGCTCTCTCCGTCCTCCTCTGCAGCGTCGCCGCTCAGCATCTGCCGCGGCACCCAGCTGAACGAACCCGCGCCCGGCGTGCTCCCTGCTGGGTAGTTAGATGCCAACGGAGAAACCACCTTAGGGAAAAGAAAGAATTTAAAAAAAAGAGTGAAACACGAAAGACTGAAGTTATTTTGACAACAGTGGATTTAAAATGATGGTCATGACAATGCTACTTTGGTCATGTTGGTGAACACAAGCAGAGCTTTGGATTTCAGTCTGCTCTCTCTTTCTCTCGCTTGCTCTATTCCACGCCCACGCTCCTGGCACTAATGCACCCTAATGGACCTTCACTCTGCTCTTCAGGGATTCATCCGCACTGTTTATTTATAGCGTTACCAAAATGCTATGCTGTTTCCTTTACTTGTTTAAAAGGTAGCGACTGGATTATAAAATGGTGCCGTTTCACCACCAGACAGATAAGAAATTTCAACTCTAAACTAAATATTTTATACATTGTAACTGTCCATGTCCAATAAGTAAGGTCACTGATTTTTTAAATGAGTTTAAAGAATACAAACTTACAAAAATGCATCCTCGCACTACAAGCCTAAACCAGAATTTTTACCCTAATGTGACCTACAGTAGATCTGATTTTTTATTTTTTTTTCAGGCTGTCTGAACACACAAATCTGATGATTTCCCAGATAAAACCTGAGTCACTACATTTACATTAAAAGCCCCATTGTTTAAATCAGATTATTATTTTTTTTGCATGTTATGACAGTTCACATTTATAATTACAAGACTTTTCGCCAAGGACGTGTCTATCCCCTGAAATGGTTTAAACTGGTCATATTTGTGCAACCACTCATTCATTCCAAACAATGGATGTGATTTTAGCAAAAGTATGCTTGGGATTTTGCTCGGGAGGAAGGCGAGCAGTCAGTCGGCGGTATTTGTTGAGTTCCTGAAAAAAGGAAGAAAGCCAGACGTCTCGCTTTAACTGTTTAAGAAGTGACTGATGACATCAGCGCCCTACACATACGCAACAGCAACAAGTCACATGAAGTCTGATCTGCACGTTGTCATTCAAGTCATTCAACATATGAAAGAGACTTAGATCTGATCGGAAAAACATCAGATCTGTCCATTCAGACAGCCCAAAAATAATCTGTGTCGCATTAGAGTAAAAAATGGGCTTTGAATCACTTTAGGCTGGTAAACATAGACTTTTGTACCCTATTGTGGTAGAGTGGCCAGACGGAAGCCACTCCTCAGTAAAAGGGAAGTGACAGGCGCCTGGAGTTTGCCAAAAGGCACCTAAAGGACTCTTTAGTCTTTTTGAGTATGATGCTACAAGATGTTTTTTCTTTTGGAAGGTTCTCATCTCTCCACAGGAGAGAACACTGGAGCTCTTTTAGACTAACCATCAGGGTCTTGGTCACCTCCCTAAGGTTATTCTCTGCCGATCGCTCACTTTGGCCGGACGGAAGAGGAAGAGTCCTGGCGGTTTCAAACTTCTTTCACTTATGGATGATAGAAGGTTGAAGGTGCTCATCTGGACCTTCAATGCTGCAGAAATTTTTCTGTACCCTTCCTCTGACCTGTGCCTCAAGATACAATCCTGTCTCAGAGATCCACAAACAATTTCTTGGACTTCATGGCCTGGTTTGTGCTCTGACTTGCACAGTTAACTGTGGGACCTTATATAGACAGGTGTGTTTATTTTAAAATCATGTCCAATCAACGGAATTTACCACAGGTGGACTCCAATTGAGTTGTAGAAACGTCTTAGGGATGATCAGTGGAAACAGGATGCACCTGAGCTCAATTTTGATTGTCATGGCAATGATTTCAAACAAACTTTTCACGTTGTTATTCTGGGGTATCGTTTGTAAAATTTTGAGAGAAAAAATGAATTTAATCCATTTTGAAATAAGGCTGTAACACGACAAAATGTAAAAAAAAAAAAAAAGTCAAGCGGCATGAATACTTTCCGGATGCACTGTAAGTGGGTGCTGGGCCGTTTTTAGCCTTATAGGCAAGCATCAGGGTTGCGAATTTGATGTGGAAAGCTACAGGAAGCCAGTGAGAGAAGCGGAGATGTTGGGTGGTGTGGGAGAATTTAGGAAAGTTTAAAAAATGAGCTGTGGAGCTGCATTCTGGATCGGCTGCGGAGGATAAATGGTGCAGAGAGGCAGATCTGCAAGGACCGAGTTGTAGTGGAAATAACAAAGGACTGAACAAGCATTTGAGTGGCCTGTAGAGAGAAAAGGACAAGTTCTTCTAATGATATAAAGAAAAGAAAAAAGGACATGAACACGTATGGTTCGCACTGTAAGGGGAAAAAGGACAATCGACTGTCTCTAGATACTCCAAGTTTGCAGGCAGTGACTGATGGTGTTGTCCAGGGAGATCATACGGATCCTGACAAACAGCAGTTTGGTTATAGTGAGATTGAGTTTCAGTTGATGATCCATCCAGGATGAGATGTCTGCCAGAGACAGCTGAGATCCAGGTGGAAACCTGAGTGTCTGAAAGGGACGCATTGATGGGTGCATGCGTGTTGTTTCAGAGGACAGATGTGTCCATGTTAGAGTCAGCGAAAAGTGACTTGTGATTATAAACGTGAACTGTCATGACATGCAAATCTGATCTGACCAAAATATCAGAATTGGACAAACCTGCGCCGAGCCCTTATTAGAAGATGATTAATTTGAAAATGAAACCTATATGTATGATGTTGAAACCTATATGAAAATGAAACCTATATGTATAATGTTGTTCTTTATGAGTTTGCTATAACAATCCGAATTAAAAATGTGTTTTTTCCCCCAAAAAATCTAAAGCACGAGTCAGTAAATCCATCTAAGTCTTTAACCCTGCTATTGGCAGCACAAATGCTTAATGGACACAAAATAATGAAGCCATTTCAGACTTCCTGTCCTCTTTTCCTCTCATCTCTCTCTCTCTCTCACCTTTCCTGCAGACTCTTTTCTCTGTTTTGGTGGTTTTGGTTTTCTCTCTTTCCTCACTCGCTCAGCAGAGGGAGCCAAATAGTCAGGAGGGAAGGGTAACTGTTCATCACACACACACACACACACACACACACACACAATACACACACACAATCCACACGCACAGTCCCCACCCCATGAGATACGGGTCCAAAAATAACCAGATGACGTGACCGGACAACAACAGAAAAGACAAAGAAAAGAATGAATGAATAAAACGTCAAAATAACAAACCAACAGAACAAATATATGAAAAATTGAAACAAACATTTCAGACGTAAAGCAATATGCTGATGTCGGATGAGGTAAGTCATGTGAGGTTGTGGCGCATGAATTCACTCACCGTGTTGAGGTACTGAGCGGGCGCTGAAGCCTGGAGAGCGTTCGCTCCGGGCCGAGAGAGGAGAGAAAGCTGAGGGGACGAGGATGACGCGAGGGACGGAGCGCCGGGACTTCTCCTCCTGAAGTTTACACAGGAATGTGCTCATGCATCAATTTGTAAGAAATAAAAGATTATACATTTGAAAAAAAAGGGTAAAACTGCTGGTTAAAAGGCTTTGAACACAAAATACAGAAGAAGAGCACGTACATATCAAGATACCACATATAAACAGATAACACAAAGGTCTCTTTATGCTTTATGATATTAGCAATAAAAATCATCAAAGACTTTTTCATTAATTGTGGAACAAATAAAGTGACATGTTCCATATACAGTAGTTATAGAAATATTATCGATCATCATATTTGTTCACCATCCTGTTCAAAAAACTCGCTTTTACCTCCACATGTATGCCAGTTCAAGACAAAATGAGGAAATAAAAAGATACAGCATGCAACCAGCTACACACTGTATGATGGACTTACTTCTTTCCTGGCTCCCTTTCCCTTGGAGCTTCTGCCTCGCTGTCTGAGGACGCCGTGGCTTCCGAGTCTGTAACACAACCGCAGTGTTCACTTGTGGTGTATTATTTAAATATTAACACTAGACCACATAGTAATGTATACAAGGCACTTTCTTTCAAAATTTGTACTGTGTGATCATTTCATAGCAAAGTACTGATAAGAGTCGTCTCCATGCGATCACGATTTCACTAGCGTGACCGATAAGACGAAAACCTTTACAACAGGGATTCATCCTGCTCTCGTCTTTCGCCGAAGAAACTGATTCGAGACTTATAAAGTCTGTATAATGTTGTTATAGTCGAAACTGCACAGTCAGTAGGAGTGTTTTGATGTGCATCTGTGACATCAGTACTCATTTATTAATATTAAGATTTGATTAAGGGCCTTGATCAGGTGGCAACTTGCTGGTGCTGGGACTTGAACCCTGAGCTGTAACCAAGAACCTTAACTTGATCCACCACTGCTCAATGACTCATATGAGACTCAAAGTTTATATACAAGGGGCATTCATGTCAAACCAGGACCGTTCGTACGGTGATAAGACTCTTAGGCGTGAAAAATGCAGAATAACTTGTTGGCAACGTGCGGAAGGGACACATCTGTCTGTGGGAACTCACAGTGGCCACACCCCCATACAGCCCTCACCTAACTCCAAGCCATTTCCACATGTTTGGGCCGTTAAAGGAGTTCCTGGAAGGCCAGCGTTTCAGACGTCAGATAGGCAGTCCGATCATGAATCTAGTGTACTGAAAAAACTTTCTACCTTGATGGGTCTATATAGAGAAATAAAGTTCGTTTTTATCTCATAACTGTGTTTGGTTATCCTGCACAATCAAAAGGGCTGGTTTGACTTCAATGCCCCCTGTATGTTCTAACGATATTTGATTTCCTGTAATTCAGACAACACTGACAAAACATTCGTTCTAATGAGCCTCGGTGGAGTTGGGTGATGGTCATTACCGAAGCCACAACTAATGGCAGCAGAGTGTCTTGCACAAGCACATAAAGCACCACCCTAATTGCAGCATAATTCAATTCCAATGCAGTTCAATTAAATGTTCTCTATATAGCACTTTTAACAGCAAAACAGCTTTACAGAAAATTATTCAACAGCCTTGCAAAGCTGATGCTGCAGGGGAACGAGGGAGCCGACTGACATGACTGCACATCCTGCTAGGAAAAGCACCGTGAGTTGCTCTGCGGAAAACAAAGAAGAGGGATAAAAAAACAGCAACTGACTTTTAACTGCTTAGTTTCATCAAGAGAAAAGAAAAAGTGTCCTGAATGCGAGGATCAGACACACAAAAAAATAATGTAAGAGCTGTTAGTGACGATGCAGCTAGAAAATATGCAGGAACTTACCACAATTGCCTCACTTGTACGGAGCGACCATGAAGCATTTCGGTAAATGTCATGCTCTAGCTTTGAGCCACACTTTGAAATACAGTACTGACAGCCTTTCAACAGAGCTTTGAGAAGGTCAGAGTGTAACCCTGGAACCTGGCACAGTAGCAGCAGAGAGTTTGCACCAAAAAGTCATCAATGCGTCCTTGGCAAAACTACACATTGATCTTGGATCTAATACGATGGATCAGGTGTCCAACTCCTTTCGAAATGAATCGGCAAGGCTATATTCCACAGTGCACCAGTTTCATTACGATGTCTCGTGTGTTTGAGAGTGCAATAAAGCTGCGACCTGGTATAAGAGCACATGCGGGATAATGCCAGCAGTGGCATATGTGAAAACCACAGGGATGAAGTGAAGCTGCCAGAAGGGAGACTGGCAGCGTTACTAAGGGAACAGTTACGAGCAACACGCTGTTAAAGTACTGACACTCATTTGCAAAGTGTAGGATGGACTTTGAAGTGTAAATTGATGCACTAAAATCATTTCACATTTGCTCTCAGCTCTTAAATACATATAACGCCCATGATGGAAGATACAGTGGGCTCAGGAAATCTAACAAGCAGTGTTCCCAACTCAGGAAGCCATGGCAACGGGGGAAAGGGCATCAAATAAAGCCTGGCTCATGGACTCAAATGAGAAAGCAAGTTTGGCTTGGACAAGTGCCATGATCTTTACTTCATTCAACCTTCCACTAACCAACAAGGCAGTTCTTAGACATACAGGTTCAGGAGGCTCCTCAAATAGATCTCCTCAGCTTAAACATGAACTAACAGTGGAAGCCTTGGTCACAACAATCCAGGAGCAATGAGCTTCAAAAACTGCGATGGCTGATAAAAATTTCGGTCAGGATGAATTCTAATGAAACAATCAAAAAAAAGAGTGAGTGAGTGCACTAGTCAGTGGTGTACGCAGAGCCTCCGAGCCTGATCAAAATTCTTCCAGAGAGCTCCAGGGTGGCGCAGAGATAAAAGTGCTTGCCCCGTTTTTTAAAAATGATGAATTTGCCTAATTCTGGATATGGGACCTCACCCTCCAATATGATTCTGGTTGGCTAAAGAGAGGTTATCCAAAGAGGCAAAAAAAAAATTACTTCTTTATGACAGAATTGTTTTTTGGTTCAAAAATGGTTTTAGTCTCCATAGCTTGATTTGCAATTCATGACAAACACGCTGTACCAAATCTTGCAAAACATTCTGCAGCACCTCAATGATTCTCTGCTTCCTAGTTCCTCTAGGCCGGTAGAAAGAGGGGGGAAATACAGACCAGGCCTTTTACTTAAAACCATAGAAAAAAAAATAAAAATCACATGGTATTGAGTCAGGTGAACGTGGTGGCCATTTCAATAGCACACTGTCATTATAGATAACACACCTGATTCAAACGCAAAATAATAAGCTTAGTTTTCACACATCGCGTTAACATTTGAGATCATTTAAGCGAGAATGGGCTATGTCATTAGACTACGAAATTCTTGGGGAAACCGTGTACATAAAAGCTATAAAATTATGCATTATTAGGGCCGTGGATGACAGTGACGATTAGAATGTTGTAATTTAACTTAAGGGTATGAATGATGGAGTTCAATCAAAGTAACGCTGGCATATAAATTCTACTACTGCTTGGTGTACCGCCACTTTCTGGTCTGGATCTCTCACATCTTCCTTTTAGTTTAGTCATGCCACAGCATTTCAATCGGGTTGAGGTCAGGCCTCTTCAGTTGGCGGACAGATGGTCTTATGTTTTTCTACAAAATGTCTTGATAAACTCTGGAATTCATTTTTTCATCAATGACAACAATCCGTCCAGGCCCTGAGGCAGCAAAGCAGCCCCAAACCATGATGAGGTTTTGATGTTGGTGTGCTGTGCCTTTTTTTCTCCACATATAGTGTTGTGTGTTTTTTCCAAACAAATCAATTTTGGTTTTACCTGTCCACAGAATATTGTGCCAGTAGTGCTGTGGAACATCTAGCTGCTCTTTTGCAAACCTCGAACGTGCTGCAATTTTCAAATCTTTAGCTGACACTCTAGGATTCTTCTTTACCTCATTAAGCATTCTGCGCTGTGCTCTTGCAGTCATCTTTACAGGAGGACCCCGACTAGGGAGAGTAGCAACAGTGCTGAACTTTCTCCATTTGTAGATAGTCTGTCTTACCTTGGACACATGATCATCAAGGCTTTTTGAGATACTTTCGTAACCCTTTCCAGCTTCATGTTAATCAACAATTCTTAAACATAGGTCTTATGAGAGCTCTTTTCTGCGAGGAATGGTTCACATCAGGTAATACTTCTTGAAACCAGGAAACCTTTAAACACTTTTTCCAGCCAATTGCCTATTTATGATTAACCGGGGTTTAGGCGGATTCCTGCCAAGATGGCGACGTCTAGAGCTCCCACTTCAGGACGGCTCTTTATTAAACCTATGAGTGATGTCTCAAAGAGTTTTTCTAATTCTTTTGTGTACGGTCCACGGATTGCACAAGCATACCTAAATGGCACTATGGCTACCTGACAGGCAGCAAATTTGACAGACTGAATGATCTTATTGCGCCACATCTGTTCTGCAGTGTGTTTGCCCTCAGAAAAAGTTTCCGGCCCCAAGTACTTTGGTAGACAACAGCACTGGTACAACATTAGTACCACCATCTATTAAGCGATTACGTTCTCAGTAGTGTACAGTGATGAGTGTGAAGTAAAGTAAGATAAGTGTTAAAGGGCTTTAAGCCATCATCAGAAATGCGGAAATGAACTGCGGGGGTTGTGTTACAAACGCTTATGATGACTTTAATATGCAGCTTCCGCTAGCTCCGGAAGTCTGTGTCCATAAGTGCAGCTCTCTAACTAAGTGGAAGATCCCTGGACCATCTGAGTCACTTGGGTGGATTCTAATGGCCAGGGAAGTTTCGGTCACAATGTAACAGACTTGCTTGGAGTACTTAAATCGAAGAAATAGGGAAATCTGAAAACTATTCTGAAAAGAAGACTTACCAGAAGAGTCCTCATCCACCCGCTCATACTGTAGCAATCTGTCCAGCAGGAAACTGAATGAGAAATGAAAAAGGCATATCAATCACCGTGAACCTACTATTATAAAATAATATTTATATTTAGACTATGTTTCTATACACCGATCAGCCATAACATTAAAACCATCTAGGTTTTGCGTTCCTTTTTGCCACAGTGGTGGCCCTGGCCCCTAAAAAAGGTCCTCTGGGGGTGTGCTGCTGTGCCTGGTACCCTTTGGGTGCCATATGTGGATAGGACTTGTTTTTCTGGTGCATTCCACGGGTGTTGGATTTCTATTTAGACAGCACTGAGTTTTTTCAGAGATTTGTGCTGCATTCTATTTGGGATTGAACTTGAAGGGCTGGCCTTGGGTAAGCCTTAGGGGCCCATGATCTTGTCACCAGTTTGCTGAAGTATAGCTGGTGATCAGTGTTGTTAAGTCCACCTGATCTGTCTTATCCATTTATCTATTTATCCAGGTAATCTCTAAAGCATTTCTTCTGCCCGCCTACTGGCCAAACCATCTCACTTTAATTTTTTGGAAAAACTGTGTGACTGTGTGGCTGTGTGGACTTTTTTGTCCAGGGATTTCGTCCTTCCATCTGATGTAAATGAGGAATCAGCTCATTGAGCTGTTTGGCATGTCTTTAATAGTCCGCCCAAGATTCTCAATTGTACTGTATGGGAAAATGGTGAGAGCACAACATGCAGCTTGAGGTGCCTCAAAGTAACATTTACATGAATGCCAGGACCTACATATTCCCAGTAGAACATCGCATTGTTTTCAATGGCTTAACTTCTCGCAGTCCTGGTCCAAATCTGATGCACACTGTCCAATCAGAGGCCGTGCAGCTAATAACCCCTGTATAACAGAAATCACCAAACACGACGGGCAATTTGGGACACCAAATCCTCATATAATTGGGCTGTGGGAGGAAACCCACTAAGCACAGGGAGACCATGCAAACTCCATGAACAGCCGGAGAAGAGCACAGATCCGGACCCTGATCCTGGACCCAGTGATAACCACTAAGCCACTAAAAGCCTAAGGGCTAAACATGATGTACACAATTACAACTGAGGGAAAATGTTGAACCTTTTATCTCTGGAGACCTTCAGGAGCTTTCTCTGTGCCCTTCTCAGCTCCTCTTGAAAACATTCTTGCTCCTAAAATGACACAAGACGCATTAAAGTGGAGTTCATGAGCCACCCTGTAACACAGCATTAATAAACACAGGAAACAAAGTTCACTTACATACACCAGAAACTTTAATTTACGCTTTAGGTTTTTGTATTTGCGCTTGTAATCCACATCTAACTCGGCTTGGCCGTTCATCTCTGGAGATAAAAGAACATCAAAGGATTGTGAAATACAGACATCAGATGATCAATGCATAGTTAAATCATAACACATTGTCTTATTCCTCTCTTTAGCAGTTAAGCACACTACTATTTATTACTTCATCTAAGAATTTGTTAAGTCTGCCTGCGTTTATAAACTAGATATTCAGCTCTTTTAGACACTACGAGCAGCAGCATTTTATTCTTGAATTAATTTGTTGTTATACAAGATTATAATGCAACCTTAATTACAGACGTGTAAGAAACGGACTCCGCTCAAAAACTGCACATGAACAACTCAAGACGAACAAACGGTACCCGCTTTGTTTACTTCCGCCTACGTTATAATCCTGCGCCGGAAGTCAACCTTGTGTACAGACATCTAAAATAAAAACCGATCGAACTTTAATAACAAATTAATATAATTTTCAACTGTTTAATAACACGGTTAATATCAATACGTTTTTATTTCTACATTTTTAAGTAGGTTGAATTGTATATATATTTTTTTATAATTACGTTTGTGTTAGACTTTTAATTTGTAGAAAATGTAACCGTTTCATTGTTATATTATTATGATGTACAGGGCGTCCCATGGTCGAATCAGTGTCTACAGGGTGGCTGCACAAGAAGCCCAAATCACTACCCCTCCAAAATAAATGTGAAGTGGTTATGTTGAAATGTTGTTTGGTATTCACTAAACATATTATATATGCAGAGGTGGAAAGTAATGAATTACATTTACTCGCATTACTGTAACTGAGTAGATTTTTTGTGTCCTTCTACTTTTTAAAGTAGTTTTTAAAATCTGTAATTTCACTTAAGTATGTTTTGTTTAAAGTATTGTATTTTACTACATTTTAAATCATATTCACTACTGAGTAGAAAATAAATAAATGAAAATGAAAAATAATACAAATAATACAACGGGGAAGGGGAAAAAAATTGCACCAAGCAAACCTCTGCACTAATTGATTGATGGGCGTCGAAAACAAACACGCTAAATTCACTAAAACAATGGGGACGGACAAAACAGATGCCAGTGATGCAGACACAGCTGAAAGTGAAATGCCAACAAATTCTTATGATCAAACCCCTGGTCATATTTAAGTGACCACTTTAATTTGAGTAGATTTTTATAAGTGTAACTTTACTTGTACTTCGGTAAAAGTTCACTGAAGTAACAGTACTTTTACTTGAGTACAAAATTGTATTACTCTTTCCACCTCTGTATATATGCACTACCTGTCAAAAGATTGGACACACCTTGTCCATTAGAAGTTTTTTATTTTTCTATTTTATTTTTAACTGTTTTATTTTTTTTTTCATCAATGTACATTAATACTGAAGACATACAAACAATGAAAGAACAGTGGTAAAGTGTTAAACAACCCAACCCAGAATGTGTTTTATATTTTAGATTGTCCAAAGTACAATCATGTATTATTTTGTACCACCTTTTTCAATTCTATGTGTTTTTCTGTGAAAACATCGCTAAAATCCTCTGATCGTACTGGGTTTTAATATTAGGCAAATACAACCTCAGATGAACAAAAATATATACCATTTTATATAACTGTTTAAATCCATATTATGCCAAGAAAGAGTAATTTAGCTAAAGAGAACTGATAATCCACCATTACCTTAAGAAATGAAGGTTAATCAATCCATAAAAAACAAGAACTTTAAATATACTGTATCCCCAAGTGCAGTTGCCAAAACCATCAAACAATATGATGAAACTGGCTTCCAGGAAAGGAAGACCAAGAGTTACCTCTGCTGCAAAAAATAAGTTTATTAGAATGACCAGCCTCAAAAACGATAAGAAGCAGACATATTTCCGCATTGCCATGCTTGGGCCATGAAATACAAGGAATGGACATTAGATCAGTGGAAAACGTTTAGTCGTTTAGTCTGATGAGTCCAAATTTGAGATTTTTGGTTCTCACTGTGTGGTTATTAGCTGTAGAGCGGGTGAACAGAGTGTTCTTGAATTTAAGCTTCCCACTATGAAACATGGAGAAGGAGGTGGTATGATGGTGTGGGGCTGCTTTTCTGGTGACACTCTTGGTGACGTAGTCGAAATTGAGGGCACATTTCCCTCAATTCGCTCGCCCTATCATCTGAGGATGGCGAGTTTGATTCCAGGGTGGTGCTATAGCATCCCGCAGCTGGGGGACTAACAAGAGCTCTCTCAGAGGGGAGGGATGCAAAGCACTCTGCTCTCTCACATCAATCCCGGCACATACATAATCACGGGCATCTGTGAGCTCATGCAGGCAGAAGGAGCAGATAACGCTGTCCTCCGAGTGTGTTCCACCCTTCTTCACCCACGTCTTCGGCCCTCCCTGACTGGTAGTAAAAGTCTTGATGGGGGAGTGCCCCGGCATCTGGTTTGCACTTAGTGGGACCATCATTTGTTTTCCAACAGGGCAATGACCTCCAAACACATCTCTAGGTTATTTAGGAGCTATTTGTCTGAGACGGAGAGTGATGAGTGATGGAGTGCTGCATCTAATGACCTGGTCTCCATAATCACCTGATCTAAATCCAATTGAAATGTCTTAGTATATGAGTCAATTTACACTTCTTTTCTTTCAAATCTTTTAGGCTTGTACTTTGCTTGTAACCGTTAAATAGCCCTTGCAATTTTCTTATCTTATATCTAAGTCTGACTCAGAGTCCTGACAGACACCCAGACAGACTGGATGAATTATACATCTGTCCTGCTAAGTAAAATTTATACACACTGACAGGACTTTGACAGGAGGTTGGTCCAGGAGCTGTAAGGAGGGGTGAGAGGAGTCTAGCAAGGAGAAATGAAGAGAAGGATGGGACAAGGCGTGTTAAGTTTGGATGGCTGAGGGGTGGAAATGTAAGGTTGGGAGACGGGGACTGCCAATCTGACCTTTTGATTGACATGATTTCTAATAGAGCCGAAAAAGTCCTTGTCAGTACTCAGTAGGACACTCCACTGCTCTGGAAGCGCTCAATCGTTTAATTTATGGAAATATTCGAAAAATTTTAATCATACAGAGATTGATTTGTGTGACATAATGTTCCTCTGTTTCCAATTGTAAACACACATGTGCCCACACACACACACACACACATACACACCGTGACCTCACAGTCGCTGTCCTCTGACGTCGTCTCTTGTTGCAGACTGCAGACGAAAATAGAACGCTCTTCTGTCATGGCCATAAATCGAGCATGTGGTGTGCTCTGTGATGGATATAAACTAAATCCCTTTGTTTTGGTGCTTTGCAATCCTACCATGATGATGATGGACTGGGATAGTCCAGTGTTTTGAATGTACGTTCTCTCAGTGCATACATGTAACATAATCTCTCAGCATGTCCGCCAGACTTCCAGACTGACCAATCGCTCCTTACTGCCCCTTCTGATTTATTACCCTCACACAGACTCTGTCCTATAGTTCTCTCTCTCTCTCTCTCATACACACACACACACTTCTTTTATGCATTGCCCTCTCTCTCTTTTCTCTCTCTCTCTCGTGTGATGTCCTGAAGGTTTATCTTCCTTCGCTTGCCTTTGACAAGGAAACTGGAATGTACACCAATCACATGAAGGACACCAACAACAACTGCAACAAGTCTCTTCTCAATGACCAGAAGGTAAGGGCTGAACATTTCAAGTGTCACTTTTTTAAAAATTTTGTAAAATGGAAAGTCCATGACTGCTTTCAAGTGGAATCGTTATGTGTATACACATGCCGTACTGAACTTATTCTTGTTGTACAGTACTTACTGTATGTTTACTTGTTCTTACACTCGTCCTACAGGACAAGCTCATTCAGGCGATTAAGAAGATTAAGCATGAAGTTGACGAATGCTATGAAGCAGAAAAAGACACTTTTGCAGATGCAATCGATGTCGAGGTAATAAGGGATTAATGTGGAAATATCTGTTTAACCAACTGAACAGCATTTAAATCTCTACAACATTCACCTTTAGTACTGCATATACAATCTGGACTATATATTCAATACTGTCAGTAAGACAGAGGCAGCTGATGACGATCCCAAGTGAACATTATGGCCTTTGATTTATGATATCAGACTATTATCAGTAATATTTATAAAAATGATTATCAATTCATAATCAGCATCATTTTATTTTCATATGGTAGACGGATGGAGAAATGAAATTGTAGGAGAAACCTCCTACACTAATGCAGCATGTCAGGACTAAAATAGCATTCTTAGTTTATTCTCAATGTAGCGTCCTCGAACATGTAGGCTCGGTAACGTTTCAAAATATCAGCACACAAAGTCCGTCTTGTGTTCCTTAACATCGGTTCACAACTCTATGGTTTCTGAAGCCCTGCTCCAGCAGAGGTTCATTTCATCTCCCCACTGTGCCCTCGCAGAATCAGTTCGAGGACATGGAGCGGGAAATCCGAGCCGAGTTCCAGAACCTTCATAACTTCCTGGATGAGGAGGAGGAGAGAGACCTGGAACGGCTGAGGAAGGAGAGGGACAGACGAATAAAAATGCTGAAGGAGAGAGAGAAGAAGATCGCCATGCAGGGAAGAGACCTGGAGAGAGCCATCGAGACCTTGAACAGCAAACTGGCAGAAGAAGACAGTCCCAAATTACTAAAGGTGTTTCTTGTAGGATTTTTCTTTCCAGGAATAACATTATTCTAGAAGATTAATTTTCAATATCGACTTCAGTGCAGAATCCTTCATATATGATTATTCGATTCAATAAGATCAAGTTGCATGAACAGGGGATTTCTTTTGATCTCATTTGGATTGAGTAGTTGATTTAACTTTGTGCCGCTGCATTATTTCTATGAGTAACGTGTTAAGTGTACAGAGGGAGGTTCCACACGGGGGGGTTTGGATCAGATCCACAGAACATGCTGGATGTTATCTGGCACTGTTTAGCCCACATCACATGATTAAATAGGTGTGAATGGAATCTAAAGTACTGAGATTGACCTGACCAGTCTGTGACACAGTTTCTACTTTTTGAAACTTCTTTTAGGAAATCAAAGATCTCCTAAAGAGGTAAGAAATGTCGTGTAGCGTTTCGTGGTTATATTAACCCGTAACCCACATTTCATTTTTTTTTAAATATGGACCCACCCCTAAACTTCTTCCTCCCTTGAAACTTCTAGCATCCATTCCTTAGCCTCATTAATACATCAATTTGCAATTAATGTCAATTTACGAAGGATGTTCAAGTCAAACCGGGACTTTTGATTGCGCAAAAACTACCTTTATCTCGCTATATAATCCATAATAACATCAAGGTAGAAAGCTTTCTCAGTATGCCCGAGCCATGATCAGACTGCTTGCTTCACATCCGAAGCGCTGGTCCCCAAGGAACTCCTTTAATAGAAATGGCTTGAAGCGAGGTCAGGACTGTAAAGAGGTGTGTGTGGACCTCCACTCCCAGCCGAGATCCTATAACGTGCAAGTTGTTTCGTGAATGAGTGTGTGTACAGATTTTGAAGGATCAGATATTTCATTTGCTGAATGGTCACAGGAACGACTGCAGTCGGGTCCGAGCCATCTTGACCAGCATCATCGTTTCTGGATCAGAGCCTTCATTCACATATTTTACTGGGGCTAAGAGTCTCATCACTCTAATGCACTCAAAGTTTTAGGTAAATGTCAATACAGTAGAGTCAATGTCAAAACATTCACGAGAAATTTCATCACAAGTCCCAGTTTGATCTGAACACCCTACATACTATACGTGCTTTAACATTATTAATATGTATAAATGCGAGGACACTAAACTGGGACTAATCAGTTAAGTCTTTCCCATTTTTTCCAGGTGTGAGGTGAACTTTGTCCGTCCAGCTCCAGTGGACTGTGAGATTTGCTCAGGACAGTTTGTGGGTCCGATTCAGTACAGGATCTGGAAACACATGAAAGCTTCTCTCTACCCAAGTACTGTTTGTATTAGTCACTGGGAGCCTTAAGTGCATACTGATCTCTATTGCACCCTTCAGATGTTTTAAGCAAATAAAAAAAATTTATGATTTTTCATTTATAACTGGTGCAAAAAAAAAAAAAGATCTACGGAATTGCACTGCTTTCATTTCATGTGAAGCATAACTGTTACACCTGATGGCAACAGAAAGTGCTCATGAATACAGGGTTGTTAGGGTGTTAGCCAGTCAAGGGCAGGGTTTACAGAATGGAAAAAGGACTGAGAGAGGGAGTATATATACTATATATACACTGCCCGGCCAGATAAAAACAGTCACACAGTCTAATATTTCATTTTGCTTGATGCAGGCTAACAATTTGCCTCTTCTAAACCAATAACAGTTTTGTCTTTGGCCAAGGCAGTGTGTACAATATAAACCTCTTTGATCTTTGATTTATTGTTTGCCTATTTTGTATCCATTTCTAATGTCATTTAGCTTGATTGTAACACCCCCTCTTGTGCGCAGACATATCTTTGTTGACCTTCGACCCTGAGACCGCTCACCCGCTGCTGACCCTGTCTGCGAACAACACGACGGTGCATTTCGACGAGAAGAAGGAACCAGTTGCGGACGGGAACCAGAAGCGTTTCCACTATTACTACTGCGTGATGGGGAGAGAGGGCTTCATGCACGGTCGGCATTACTGGGAGGTGACGGTGCGAGGCAAGAGTGCGTGGCGTGTGGGCGTGGCCAGGGAGGACGTATGCCGTGGAGAGATGGACTCCTCCACCACAGCGAACGGGCTTTGGACACTGGCGCTGAAGAACGGCTCGATCGTGGCCTGCACCGACCCCAAGCCCACGGTCATACGTACTGCCGCTCTGCCCACCCGCGTTGGCGTCTTCCTGGACTGCGACAAGGAGGAAGTGTCCTTTTACGACGCCCTGACCATGATGGCGCTCTTCTCTTTTCCCATGGATTCCGTCCTAATGCCCGTTTACCCGTTCTACAACCCTTGCGATTTAGACGACGGGAGGAACGACGCCCCTATCTCCATCTTCCATCCCTCACTCTGACAGACGCTTCGAGCAGATGGAATTGCAATTCATTATAAGTTACACCATTTTAAATTAGATCTGTTTGATAAGTTTTCCATTTGCTTAAGAGTGTGCGTACAGTATGTTTGATGTTTAATGTCAAGCGTTTCAAGGTGGAATAAAAATGCAACTGTGAATGTTAATGTCCTAAATCGTCTCTTTCTCTGGATTGAACAGTGGAAAGAGAACGAAAGATCAAAGACAAGTATAGAAAGGGAGAGAAAGAGGTAAACAGTAGACGGTTGGTAAGCCAGTGTTCGAGTGTTATATTGTTCCCTTTAAGCTGTCTATTATTATCCCAGGCACCTGCTGAGCTCGGCACACTCGAGTACCAGCGAGGAGCTACTATGTGAACAATCCACTGGGTTGGGGGTGGGGAGGTGTTGTGGGTTTTGGTGTGTGTGTGTGTGTGTGTGTGTGTGTGTGTGTGTGTGTTGTCTTGTACATTTGTCGGTGTTCCAAACCATGGAAATTGAAAACCCAAACGCAAGAAAAACTCGCAGAATCGGTTTCTGTTTCAAACCTTGCTTTTTATTATAACATTACAAACGTCTATATGTTCCTTCACAAAATGTGTGCGTTTGTGTCTGTGCAAAACACTACAGAGATGGACGGGCTGGAAATAGGTCATCGAAGCGACGCTGGGCTGTGTGGCTGTGTGACGGACAGACGTCGGAGCCAGTTGGAACCGTATGTTGTCCTGCAGGATGCAGCCTAACACACACACACACACACACACACACACACACACACACACTCACACACACACACTCACTCACTCTATAGGTTGCATCAGATATAAGTGGCCACTGACCTTACTAAATCTGAATGCTTGTTCTAATGCTGTGTCTTCTATGCTTTTAGGACACACACACACACACACACACACACTTAATAAGTCATAGACACTGACCATTCCATACAGACCACGCTTTTCTGGAGTTCTGCGAATCACACGAGACAGTGCACTGAGACAGTGAGAGAGATAATGGAGATTGATGAGAAATAAGCATAAATCGCACAACGGTTGTAAGCACTTTTGCTTTTTTAATAACTCATGGGTATCTGATTACTGTTATATAAATCTATATCCTGATAAGGGAAGTGGAAATGTGTGTAAAATCAGTAGATTCTCCATGAGAATAATTGTCTGTGTGTGCTGCGTTTATTTGTCTTTTGTTTCATTTCAATAATGATGTAATATACTGTACTATGCTGTACATTGCACCCAAGATGTTAAAATAAGATTTGGGCGTTAACACAATAAATATCACAAGAAGCTCTCCAATCTAATCTCCTTTGCTTGCTTTTTATAATTTCAGTTTTATTATAAGGCTAAAATCTAAAAACTCGCACAGTATCATGTGAATGGTTTTCAGCAATCAATGGGAAGCGGTTGGATTAAAGATTGATGTTAATGGCTTAAAGATTGTTGTGGAGACTTTGGGAACCCAAACATTTATCTCAACATACTGTACAGTGCTGTTCAAAAGAATTAGGCACCATAATTATTAATTATCCATCATCTGTACTGATCCTCTGGAACCTCTCCAAGAGAACTTAGAGCACAAGATTGGGTACACACACACACACACACACACACACGCACGCACACACACAATCACACCCACACACACACACACACTTACACACTTACACACAATCACACACACACACACACGCAATCACACACACACACGCATGCAAACACACACACACTTACACACTCACACACACAATCACACCCACACACACGCATGCAAACACACACACACTTACACACTCACACACACACACACACACACGCATGCAAACACACACACACTTACAGACTCACACACACACTCACACACACACACACACACACACAATCACACACACACACACACACACACACACACACACACACACACACACACACAATCACACGCAATCACACACACACACGCAATTACACACACACACACACACATGCAATCACACACACACACACACACAATCACACCCACACACACACACACACACACACACACAATCACACACACACACACACTTACACACTCACACACAATCACACACACTCACACACACTCTCTCTCTCTCACACACACACACATACACACATGCAATCACACACACACACACACACAATCACACCCACACACACACACACACACACACACGCACACACACAATCACACACACACACACACACACACACAATCACACACACACACACACACACACTTACACACTCACACACAATCACACACACTCACACACACTCTCTCTCACACACACACACACACACACACACGAGGCAATTTGGAAACATCAGTAAGCCTACACTAAGCATTGGGACTGTGGGAGGAAACTCGAGGACACCCTTGAGGTACTAAACACTATTCCACCAGGCGCTGAGTATTTGATAGATGTTGATGTCTATAACTTATGGTCTTTTCAGAGCAAGAACAGCTGCATATGATATTTCCAAACGTTACTTTTCCAACATACTGTAGACCGCTTGTCCGACTCCAATGAAGGCTGCTGGGTTTTACACGCCACGTGTATCAGAGTCTCAATGTGTACTGTGGCAGGGAGCGAGGAGTCGTCACGCCAAATAATTCCAATCATTACTGTTTATCTAAATGCTTTTAGGTTTGATTTTATAATTTTCGAAGGTATCTTTGCTTTACTGCATTTTTTTTTGCATGCGCCTGAATCGTTTGTACAGTACTATACAGTATGTGGATCCTATTTTTATTATACACTTACTTGAAAGGTATTCCTGATTTTATTTATTTATTTATTTTACATTTGTTACACTTGAATGATTCAGCTCCTGGATGAGTCATCGTTGTGCTCATGGAGTAGTTTCCCACCCCTGGGAGGGTTCTCCACTGTTTCAAATTTTCTCCATTTGTGGATAACAGATCTTACCGTGGCTCGCTTGGAAATAACTTTGTAATTTGACTGAAGTCAATTCAGTTTTTTTCTTATTTGGTCTTGAATTTTTTTAGATCGTGACATGATGTGAAAGATTTTAACATACCTGATTTTGTCAGACAGGATATATTTATGTGATTTCTTGATTCAAGAGGTTTGGCAGTAATCACGCCTGGGTGAAATTTATAACTTTATTAGCTTTCCAAAAGATTTAGCTAATCACAGTTCAAGCATGATTGAGCAAGGGGGTGCAATTACTTTTTCACATGGGTTTAGGTGGGTTTAGACATCTTTTTTTACCTTAATATTTGTTTTATTTTGCCTAATGGTCTCAATCGTTTAAGTGTAAAAAATGCCCCAAAAAAGGGGGGGGGGGGAATACTTTTTCACGGCACTGTATCTTTTAGAAAAAGTAAAATCAGGTTGGTGAGGTGCTCACTTCTACCTCCAGGTAACCCTGACTTTTCAATTGCACTTTACTGCAATTTCTGTGTCTTTGCCTTTTCTTTTTTTCGAAATATATAGAAAATAATATAATTATAATTTATTTTGGATTTTACTATACAGGGGGAAAAAAGTCTGTTTCTTTATTTAGCATTTTCATGTCATAAAGAAAAACAAATGAAAGCAACGTACACAGACCGATCATCCTCACCATAAACCTACCGTGACTTAGAAAGCATTGTTTTAAATTATGAGAACCCAGTACAGATGTCTCCGACTTTGTTCCCCTTTATGAGTCGGTATACAGGGTGAGCATATTGTTCTTCCCTTATGTCCAATCATGTATTTAAACCTACGCTAGATACAAACATGACCGTTGTGGCATTAAACAGACCAATTAAGGAATAAAAACAAAAGATATAACTTACAATAAATCACATTAGTATCCAGTTTTGTGTCATTAATATATAGGGACCCCTGTAGGGAGCGTGGACGCCAATGGTGACCAAATGGTGTATTTATTCCCATTTTACGACTGTTGGTCAATACTCACACACTCACATACTACGGGTGATTTGAGAACGCCAATTAGCCTAATCTTTAGACTGTGGGAGGAAACCGGAGTACCCGTAGGAACATCATGCACACAGACCCTGACGCGGGAATCGAACCCAGAACCCATTACACATCTCATTTCCGGTTACTCCTGACGTCATGGCCAAATGTTAGGCAAGAGAAATTAAAAAGGAGGTCATGTGAAAAGTCTTAATGGCGTGTGTGTGTGTGTGTGTGTGTGTGTGTGTGAGAGAGAGAGAGAGAAAGAGAGAAAGTAGAAATAGCTATCTCTCTGAAACAGCGGCATTCACTATCCATCGTGTATCCAGTGTAGTTTTATTGTAAACACAGAACCCATACACACACACATCCATCTAATGCATACTTACTGTGTCGATAGTAAATACATATAAGTACCAAATACGGAATACACACACATACTGCGCACACAGTACAAACGTGTGGAGAAAAAACCCATTCCCCCGCCTTGGTGGGTGTACACTAAATATTAAACTTTTTTTTATTTTATTTTATTTTATTATTATTATTTTTTTAAAACAAAAAAGATGCATGTTATCACCTGTTCAGAAAATGATTTCACTGAGTTCATGCTCTACCTTAGCTATCTGTTTTGTTTTTTTGTTTTTTTTGCAAACACACTTAGTTACTATGATTACTACGCGTCTAGAGGTTATATACTGTAGTTATTTAAACTAGCATTTCGTTCGTCTGTTGCGTACGGCTGTTGCTGTTCTTCGTGTTACGGCGAAGCACATACAAAGGTGCAGGTTAGTGAGCGGGTTACGGCGAAATCATACAAACTCGAACAGACTGTGTTCAAGAGCTGGTGTCTATATGAACGGGTCCGACGCCCCATTCTGCTGTGTTAAACGCGGCTGTGCCCCCAAGCAAGGCACTTAACCTTTAACTAGCGCAGGGGCGAAAGCAAGATCTTTGCCTGACCCTCCTCCTGTCACTGTGTACACCCTGATGCTCTTCTACTAGGACTACCATGCTGTAGAAAACCAGAACTTTAGTTGATTGACACACTACACTCACACTCACAGGGATTTTTTTTTTTTAATCTTTTTTCTTTTGTTTGTTTTTTTTTTGTTTGTTTTTAAGAAGCTTTAATTAAACCTGTAATAATCTCAATGAGTTCCAAAGTGTATTCATGCCATACAGTATAACCAAACATCTTCATGTACAGTATGTATTGATTATTCCTCCACCTTGTTTTTTTTTTTGAGTTGCATGTGTAAATGCATGTCTGAGACACTCAGAGTGATGCATTCTGGATCTGATAAGATTCGCAGGATCTATATTATCATGACGAAGGGACTATCGATCGTATAATATCATGCTTATATAATAAATGTGCAATTCACCAATTGATAGTGATAAATGTATATTTCTGTGATGACAACACAAAAGGAATAATGCATATCCATTGTCATTGCCTCGCAGAACCCGTTTCAGGAGCTCCTGCCTTTTAACGACTGATGTGCGTGAACGTGCATAGTCTTTGCACTTAGTATTGCTTAAATAGATCTCGAAATGACAGACCAGCTGTTTTGGGGAGAAAAAAAAAACGGCTCGTGGCCTATAGCACTTTGGTTAGAGAGAGAGAGAGAGAGAGAGAGAGAGAGAGACGTGAAAGCGAGAGTGACTGCAAGATTTATTAGCTAATATTGGTAATATTGGTAGCAACCAATTTCCTCTGCAGCTAGAGCTACTAATTATTTCTCAGAAATCATATTACCGAGCCATCTGAGAACCATTTGAGACCTTCTAAGAAAAGATCCTATCTGATAATTCTGTGGTTTGACAATATTGAGACAGTATATTCAGTTAAAAAGCCAAAAACGTCAGATAAAACGTCCGTATTAACCTCAAAGTCTCTAATTATCTAGAGTGGGTAATATAAGTTCATTACAAACCTAATAACCGTACGTGTCATGATGTATTACACTATAAGAGCATATGGCTTTAAAATTTCAATTCATAATACTGATATATATGTACAGTATATGTGTGTAAAAGGCTTAGAAAGAACAAGGCCATTCTGAGATAACGGCGAGGGAGGAGGGCACCCTCAGTGCCCAAGATTTGTGGTTTCAAAAATGTAATAAGATCAAATTTTGTGCTTTAATCAGAAATGTAAAAAAAAAAAAAAAAAAAAAAAGTGTAGAACTTTTATATCCCCTATCAGTGCACTACAGTAACGGCAGCTCTCTTACAGTAGGTCTTGTTCAGACTACAGGCAAATCCGATTAGTTTCCCCACAATGGTATTTGATCAGATTGGATTCGGTTCTGTTCAGACTGGCAGCCCAGATCGGACACACTGTCGACCTATCTGCATTGGTTGCTATGGTAACGACGTCGGAGGTGTGGGTACACTGTGGCGAGTGGGTGGTGTGAAGTGACGTCAAATGCTGGCGAGTTATAGCAACAGACAGAAAACAGAAAGACGGTTAGGAGTAGAGATATAAAATCTCTTTGGTGGTTTGTGTCTTGTGGTATGGCAGCGATGTATATTTCCCGTCCTTAAAGTGTTCCTCAAATGCTGGATTGTGATGCACTCATGCTCATCCTGGGGATGTTACGATGATGTCACTAAATGTTTTCTTTTTCTCTTCACAGCTCTCACAAGGCTGTCATCGATAGCAGTCGGTTTTCTTGGCTGAAATGGGATTTTCAAAATTCCGATTTTTTTTTACCATTCAGACAACATAAAAGCAATCTGATTCCGAACCGATTCGAATCTGGATACACCAAAAATGTTGATTTGCGCTGGCAGTCTGAACAAGGCCTCAGTGTCTCCTAAGATGTTTTACAACACGAGGTAGAGGCTTCAGAGAAATCATCTGCATTACCAAACATCTACCCAGTACTAAAACCTGCCCATTTCTTGTTATACACCTACTTCATGTAAACGAGCTTGAACACATCCTTTTCTGGATCTAAAAGAAATCTAAAACCCATCTAAACAGGTCACTGTAAGAACTGCTTCCTTTCCTACACTGTTGGTGCAATAGCAAAAGGGCAGTGGTGTTCAGATTCCACAAGAGGCACGAAATCTCTGTAAACTGATTCTGACAGCTGATGGTAAAATGTGTTGTTGTTTTTTTTTTTTTTAAACGATCAATTAATCAATCATCCCTAAGATTCCTGGAGTAAAAGCACCGATTTTCGATCAGCTTTCCGTAGTCCAAAATTAGAATCAGTAACGATGTCCTGTGGTAAGTGCCTTTTATATCATTCTACATTATCTAGGACTATCCAAGAGCATTCTAGAGTTTCTCATAAAAAAAAAAAAAAATCACACCGTTGAGAACTACTAAGTATAGGCATCCATAAACAAATACTGTAACACACTCATGCCAGATAGACCTAAATCTAAATATTTTTTGCCTGTATTATACTTAAAGTATCTAACAATAGAAACAATCCAAAGGGATGGAATGTTATGACAAGGTTTTTTTTGTTTTATCGATTACCTTTCTAAGTCAGTCCATTGTTGGAAATCTTGGCTCATGTGCCGACATTGGGGATCCAGTAAAATTGTGCCTATAATTTCGAATGTGGTCTGGATTTTTTCTTTTTTTTGTTTCAGTTTCAATGGAGTTACTCCAAAAATAGTTCCATCAAAATGCTCTAGGTAATGTTGTAGGTTATGGTTGTTCCGCATCAATCTCAAGTCCCAGTAAACTTTCTTTCTTTCCTTTTTTCTCATCCCAGTAAACATTTTTAAGATCGGTGCACTTTTTGGCCTTCAGTGATATTTTCTGATTTCTTATATCGTTGATATTTCTATTGATTTGGATGTGGAAAAGGAACTAAAGTAGCCAAAGTCTTTGGGCTAGGAACAAGAAGGAAAAGGGTCTATGGTCACCATCACCCAGTTCAATACTACAATCTCCAAATACATCAAAGATTACGTGAAGTTAGTTCATTCTCTTGATTTTTTTTCTCTTTTTTTTGTTGCATGCAGTGGAATCATATTTAGGTATCATTAGGATGATGCATCTGTACATCTTGTTTGCATGGAAGATGCAGCCTTTGTCAGCCTGCGTTAGATAAACAGTCAATGGAAATACCTGTAGTGGTACCTTGTAGTGGTACATCTGAAACTGTGTAAATGGAACTGTGTTACAAAGTGATTAAATGGGAATTGATCGGGTAAATTTACAGTGTATGCATTAAGAGTGAGATTTAGACTAAAGTTGCCCTCCTTCATAATAAGTTGTTGAGTTTTTGTTGTTAGATCTCGATTGTCAGCGGTGTTAAAGGACATGTGGAGGGAGTAGTAATCAGGCAATGATTTGGACCTCAAGTGGTGGAGGTTTCCTCCACTCCTGAGGCAGGGGCACCATCACTGGAGGAGGCAGAGTCTTGGTTGGCCTCCGGAACTGGAACCACGGTCGAGATGACTTCTGGGACTTTTACAGAGCTTTTATCAGTCTCTGGGGTTTTTTCAGGGATTGCACTCGACTCAGATGATCCTAAATCTGGGGTAGGCTCAAGGGTTCCATTGGTGGTTGGTTTTGCCTCAGGAGTTGGTGAGAGAGCTGGTTTGGGTTCAGGAGTTGGAGTAAGGGCAGGCTTGGTGTCAGGAGTTGCTGGTGTTGGACTCACAGCAGATGCCGTGGCATCAGGTTTGCTTGGTGTGAGATCAGAAGCTGGAGAGACAGCCATTTTAGTCGGAGTTGTGGCCAGTTTTGACTCAGGGGTTGGTGTCAATGCTTTTGGAGCTTCATGACTTGGGGAAAGTTTGACTTCAGAAGTGGAAGATGGTTGGACTTCTAAAGCTTTAGGAGTAGGGCTAACTGTTGGTTTCAAATCAGGTGTTACTGCCGGCTTGGGTTCTGGTGACGGACTAAGGCTTGGTTTCGACTCAGGAGTGGGTGAGATGGTCATTTTTGTCTCTTGTGTTGGTGTAACAGAGAGCTTGGGTTCAGGAGACGGTGCTGGTTTCAGAGCTGCTGTAACTGGTCCTTCAGATTCTGGCTTTGTCTCAGGAGTAGTTGCTGGCTTGGGAGGTGAAGATACTGTGAGTTTGGACTCTTGTTTGGCAATAGGTTTGGAATCGCACTGGCTATCGGTGTCTGCAATGGCTATTGTTGGTGCCTCGGTATCACTGTCCAGTGGAAGGCCAGCAGTGGTGAAGCCTACTCCTGAGTCACTGGTCTCCAGGTTCTTATCATGGATACTTGTGTCCTTAGCAGATACTTCTAGCCCCTGAATGGTATACATAACGGACAACATATGTGGTGGAAAATACCATGCATATAAAAATACCTTAAATATTCTATTCTACTTAAAAATAAGGTTTATACTTGTTAGAGTACCAACCTTAATGCTGATCTCAGTGCTCTGGGATTTCTCTGTAATATCTTCTTTTTGCGAGAGCGCTGGAGCCTCGTCGTTTTGACGAGAGCAAGCTTCCTTTACTACCTGCACACAGACATGGGGCAGTATTCATCACAGCTGCAGTGGGTGGTCCAAGATTTTATTATTGACTGAATAATCCTCTCTTAATTAAAAACGCTAATCAATACACTTACAATGAGGACACGATCCTTGAGATTCATAAAACAGGTCAATGATTTCTATTAAGCAAAGTGTGCATGTCCTTTAAAACCGAAATGATATCAATCATTATAGCAAAGTGTTGGCAGAAGAGGTCTAGTTTGATTTGTTCACGAACTTGAAATTAATTGGTTGGCTCCCAAGTGGCCAAAAGGCGAAGAGGGCGTAAATGATCATACATATGGACGAGGGCAGTTAATGCTTTCGTGTAAATGTTCAGACGGCCTGTGACATACAGTACTGTAGCACAGGCAGCAGCTTGAAAAGGCGTGGTGGCTGGCTCAATCTTTCTAGGAGAAAGCACAACCCTCAACCCTCAACCTCTTTGTCTAATAGGTGTCATGTGATAGGGCTGTACTGGGGAGTTGTTGGGAATTGGGAATGCTGACTCATACTGACCTGAATATGGATCGATACTATTGAGTCATGCTTTTAAAAAATATATATATATATTTTTAATTCTACATAGTGCTACAGGGGAAACCCATTTTTTATAGTCATATTCATCCTGTGCCTTGTACGAAGTCTCGCCATAAGCATTTCAATGCACAATTGTCTCTAGCATACTGTGCATACGACAAATTACATGACTAAAACTTCATAATTCACTTTTAGGATCTTATGATATAGTATGATGTCTGAACTGTCATCTATTTATAAAGATATATAAAAATACAAAAGAGTTTTTTTGTTAGAGCTAAACTGTACAGCCCACTAGCGTCTAACACACTGAGCATCAATCATTAATGTGTCAGTTTACTGACTAGATAAATTAGATCTTCTGTAGCCAAGTTATTCATGTTTTTGTCAATCAAGCTAATATTTTAATACGAGTCTTAAAATCATGAAGGGTTTTCAGTTAATAGCTGTATACTTTATATATATATATGAATACAATTTCCTATTGAGTTTAATACAGTAATCTCTATCTATCTATCTATCTATCTATCTATCTATCTATCTATCTATCTATCTATCTATCTATCTATCCAACCATCCATCCATCCATCCATTTATCTATCCATCTATCTATTTATCTATCTATCTATTCATCCATTTATCTATCTATCCATCCAACCATCCATCCATCCATCCATCTATCTATCTATCTATCTATCTATCTATCTACGAATGCTGAACGTTTAACAGCTGTGTGTTACCTGTCTAAAGGCATCCCCTTCCTCTTTGCCAGCATTTTTTGCAATCTTCTCAATGGCCCGGGCTTTTGCTGCCCGTTTGCGCACCTTCACCAAACATGACACCAAACACACCAGGAGCAGCACCACCAGCAAAGCCACCAGAGAAATCACTGCCACAAAGACGTTAGGCAGCCTGTACGCTGTGACACAAAGAGAAAAATGTCCAATTATTAGCATAAAAAAACAAGCTTCCCATTTCCAAATAACTACAGTCTTTCAGTCTCCGATTCAAAACCACAAAAACACGTGTAGGTCTGCTTGCTATACAAGAACATCATATATTACAGAAAACATTCTGAATTCAAACTTTCTTTGCAGAATCCATAAAAAAAATTATGATTCTTATTGCTGATGAAGTGGTTGTGTCTGGTTTTATGGCCTCTATGTATATTTCTTATATTTGTCCATAATATTGTGAAATAAATGGTAAATTCGTTATACATAATTAATGCATTTTACACAGATGCATATGAAGTGCATATTTTTGGCCATATAGTGCATTAGTACATTATCACAATACCTTGTTGACACCTGTCTATTACACTTATACAGTATCTGATTGGTGCCAAAACTGTTACCACAAGGTCGGACGCAAATAATGGAATAGAATATCTTTGTATTTCAATGAACGCCCTGTGCACAAAGCTAGGTCTATGAAGACATGGTTTGCAAGGTTGGAGAAGAAGAATTTGAGTGGCATGTACGGATCAACTGAAATGGGCAGGGGAAGCTTGGTGTGTTCAGAGCTTTTGATCAGAAGGTGGGTGATTCAAGCCCCAGTTTCATTAAGCCACCTTTGTTGGGCCCTTAAGCAAGGCCCTTAAACTGGTCTGCTCCAGGGGTGCCGTATAAGGCCTGACCCCAGTCTCCTAACAAAATGGCATCTACAAAGAGGAATCTTACTGTGTAGTTATGCTCTTGTCTGAATGGGCAATTCCCCACATCCATCACAGCTTATTATTATAGTAATGGGGGACTTAATCTGGAACGGAATACAGTGAAACCCCGGATTACGAGTAAAGCAGTTTGCGAGTGTTCCGCAAGACAAGCAAAGATTTTTTATAAATTTTGACTTGGAAAACGAACACGTCTTGGTTTACGAGTACGGAATATCATGTATCACGCATGCGCTTTCTGTTTCGATGCTGAGCGTTACATGATCACAACTGATGGTTGCGACGGTTTTTGTCTCTTTTGCGCTGTGGAATTGTGGGTAATCGTCTCCCCTGCTGGGTCTTAATGCGCGTCTCTGACTGGTATAATCAATATCCATGCACGCGTGTACTGTTTACTATAACAATGTGACCATGTGTGTGTTTAATTTTTATTTTGTGTTTAAATTAACTGTTAACATGTGTTTGCGGGCGTGTAAAGCAAAAGAAAGTCTCATTAGAGGTTAAAAATCCTGTGCACAGTGTTAAATTACGCGTGTGCACACACATAACGAGAGGCCCAAACACACACACACAGACACACACAGAGCGCCTTCACACATAAACAATAACACTTACCTGTCAGGATTTTTTTTTAAATTTATTATTTTTTTTTTTACGAGCCCACTTTCGGAACGAATTATGCTTGTAATCCAAGGTTTCACTGTACTCGCATATGGGCATGAATAGACCGGTGTCTACAAACCCTTGGCCATATAGTACTGTATACATAAAATATTGTAGCGTTTTACCGCCGGAAAGGATGTTGGAGAGACGAGTTAGCTTAATTGCTGCCCAATGCAATGGCTGGGAGTACTTTATTTGACACAGCACTGTATGGCACACAGCACATTCACACGAGAACCACATCCAATTCAGCCTTAGCAGAAACAGGTCACAGACACTCCTTAACACACCCCCTGGCCGAAGCCACTAACCCAAACACCCTTCTCTAACAGGGTGAACACATTGAAAACCCCCCGCAATGCATGACGGTTGTCAGCCGCCGCTCCGCCCACGCCACAATATCATACATGTATAGAAGTATAAAATGCCTATGTTTTCTTACGTTCAACCCCCAAGAAGATTCTGGACACAGGGAAGCCCTCTAGATCAGTGACCTGATAGATTCCTGCATCACTGGCCGTCACCTGCTCCAATATACACATCGAGTCCTCCATGGAGAATCGGCCCTCCATGTTGCGCTCAGGAGGCAGGGTAATCGTACCTCTGTCCACAAGCATCAAACTGGGGTTGTTAGGTTCAGAGGTGTCGGGTGAGTATGTCAGACGGGCAAAGGAACTGTTTAGATGCAGGTTAAACTTAAACGTGCCTCCATATGGCACTGTGATGAATTTATGAAACTCTGCAAGGACAGAAAGAAAGAAAGAAAGAAAGAAAGTGGTAAGATTACATTATTATTACATTCTTCAATGCACAAGCAGAGAAGAGAAGCAGGAGACAGTGGTGAACAAAGAGTATGAGAATGGGAATGAGGTCAGTGGAGGAGAGGAAGAGACAGCATGAATATTTTATAAGATGGATAGTGCAGTCAAGATAGGAGGAATTCTAAACAATTTATTAGTTCACTGCATTGTTGCAGTATCTCACTGCGGTCGTACATCGTTTCTTTAAATGGATGCACTGTCCTGAAAGATCTCATTCATTTGTTCCCATCTATACATCCTGCCTGCCTCTCTTGTGCCACGTCTTCTGTCATTCTCGCCTTTGTCCTGCCTTCTCATCTGGCTGTGCTATAAAAGCCAGAATCGATTCCCGCAATGCTACAACCTAAGCCCGCCCCCTCCCCAACCTGCCTGGGTCCTGTCTCTGAATTTCCCTTTTATAAAAGATAAAAGGACATGTTTAGTGATACAACTTTAAACCTAACTGGTGCACTATTAATATTACACGATCATTATGCCCGTGATAATGGGTACTTAAGGGCCAAGGATTAAGTCAACCAAGCTTCCTGAGTCATTATTACACCCATTACGTTTCAACAAAAGCCAATCATGTTGACAGGAAGCTTGGCAACTATGCCAAGACCTAGACACCATTTTCAGATTGATGTGTTGTTGTTTGTGTGTGTTAACCTATAAGTCTGTCAATACAGAAAACCTTTGATCAAGAGTATATTTATAACCCATCATCGTCATCATCATCGTCTATATTGCTTTATCCTGTGTACATGGTCGGGGCACCTGGAGCCTATCCCAGGAGACTTAGGGCACGAGATGGGGTACACACTGGTGCAAATCTATCAAAGGATACACATACACACACACTCACACGTACATTCTTTGGACTGTGGGAGGAAACCAGAGTACCCGGAGGAAACCCATTAAACACGAGGGGAACGTCTCCGAGTGGCGCAGTGGTAAAGTGCTCGCCCCATCATCCGGAGATCGCTGGTTCGATCACCCCGGATGATGCTGTTTCCTCTCACAGCCGGAGGTCTAGAGAGAGCTGATTGGCCGAGCTCTCTCAGGGGGGAGGGATGAGAGGTACTTGCGCTCCCACATTAATTACGGCTCTACAGCCAATCAGGGGCGTCTGTGAGCTCGCGCACGCGGAAGGAGCGGCTAGCGCTTTCCTCCGAGTGTGTTACTCCGCCCCTAACGGTGTGTGAGCGAGCAGTTCGAAAAGATGCGGTCGGCTGACGTCACGCGGTTCGGAGGAAACACGTGATAGTCTTTGCCCTCCCGGCTGAATGGTAGTAGTAGCCTTAATGTGGGAGCCCCCTAGTGACGGGGAGGAATTGGACACGACTAAATTAGGGGAGAAAATTGGAAAAAAACAAAAAAATATATAAAAAAAACAAAAAAAACAAGGCGACCATGCTAACCACTAAAAGACACCATGCTGCCAATATTTATAGCCTTTTCAATTTATTTATTTATTTATTTTACAAATGAGGCACTATAAGACCTATAGGTTCGGACTATAAGTTGATTGTCTTCCTTTTTCTCACCTTTAACATTAAGGCAGATCTTATTGCTCACTTTCCCTACACCATCAGCTACTCCACTGATGGTGTAGCTGCCTTCATCAGTCCCAGTCACAGCTTTCAGAACAAAGCGGCTCTCGGTAACGCTCAGACGGCCCTCGTAACCGTCATGGAAAGTTCCATCAGCTTTCAGAAGCTCCACTGCGGGTTGAGACGTCTGGTTGGCCTCCACAGCACTGGGACGAAAGCCCACAGTCACAGGGGTAGAGGCTTCATGCAGCGTAATGTGAAAGTCGGCTCCGTATATCACATTCGTCTCCGCTGTGCAATCTGTACAAAGAATATGGGATTTTGAGGAAAGAATGAAAATGAAAGGAAGAGACAAAACGAAAAACGGAAGGCACCGAGGGTGGTTTGACAGAGCTGCAATTAACTTCTGCATCATTACACCCCCGTGTTGTTAACCACATGCACCCTGTAATAATGCACACTATTCGGGGCTGATGCTGCATTCGCTTCTGTGTGACTACAACACACTGTACATAAGAGTTAGTACTAATGTGTAGCAGGCTACAATTCATGGATGTTACACAATAATTTTATGCCACTTTATCCCTTTGAGGTTTGATAAAAAAAAAATCCATTTGAAATTTTTATTTAAACAAACAAATTAAAATTTTGTTTTCTTTAATTGAAAAATTAAGAATAACGGGATTATATTATTATTATTATTATTATTATTACTATTATTATTATTAATTGTTATCTAAATTCTTTAAAAAAATACTATTAAGCTATTATTAAACTATTTTTACCATTAAAATTCTATTAACCTACCAATAACAAATATTATACATGTATTATGTAGTGTTACTGGAACCTAAACATTAAAATGTTCCATCCATTCTACAAGGAGCACTTAAATCAAACCGGACTTGTGATAACATTTCTTCTAAATGAAGGTGTAAAACCGATCGATATGTACAGAAGACTTCAATTCTGCATAATCAAAAGTCCCAGTTTGACAAGAACACCCCTTGTATGTGAAACCTTGAGGGATTACACTCTATTATGATCTTTCACCTGCTGCATGGGTTTTAAGTAATGACCTGTTTGCCCTTTCAACTCCTTTGACATATGGTTATAAGAAGGTATTACCTATTATATGACTTGGTCTATGAATTGGTCTAAAGTTGAACTGACTAGTCTAGAGTCTACATATGATTGATGTATATCATTTTCATCCACAATGTTGTACATGGTTTAAATGTGGGAGTCAGTGACTTTCTAGGAAATCTGGGAGAAATCAGTTGCTCCATCACTGTACACGACAACGTTTGGACGTTTCCTGTTAGGAGTTTAAAATACACAGATATCAATCTGATAGGATTGCTTTCAGCTTACCTCATGCCAGAAGGATTATTTAATTGAAATGGGAAGACTCTTGGCCTCTAACTTACCGTCATTAGATTTGAGATCTTTTATATCATGTACAATTTGGGAAGAACTTACACTACACTTCGTATTTAAACACCAACAGCAGAGAAGTCCTGGGTATTGCTCAGGGATGAATAAAGCCATTATTACCATTATCTCACGCAGTATAATTTTATTTATAAGAATTAACCACTGTAAGTCTGTGACAGAGCCTGGAGGGTTCATCTGACTGAGCCGTGTGTTACCTCTGACGAACAGATTGATCTGCTTGATGACGTCAGGGTTCTGTTCAGATGTGATGATGTACACGCCCTCATCGCTTTCTCCAATATTCTCCAGAATCAGGTGACTTAGAGCCTGGTTCACTTTGCCCCGTGGGTTTACCACTTTCCCATCCTTCATCAACTCCAGCTCCCGGTCCGCTGCACCGATACTGGGCTTGAAGGTCACCTTGGCACCCCCCTCCGGCAACGAGATATGATAATCCTCGCCCAAGAACACCGCCACATCTTTCATTAAGAAACACCAAAGCGCAGAGAGATCAATCAGTTACAGATGGGAGTGGTTTTCACTTAGAACATTTATTTAGTACCATTTATTTATTTATTTTTTGCATGGCTGGAAATCTTACCAGTTGGATTCTCAGAGAAAGCTGGAAAATAAAGTAAGTAAGTTAATACTCAAGTCTGACACAAGTGAATCATTTCATTGCAAATCACACGTTTAAATACTAAGAGCGATTTCTTCATGTTCATCATTTATTTTATATAACAATACACAAAATAATTTTTATTAAAACCATTGATCGAAATACCTTTGCCTTGCAAACCAAAAAAAGTTGCATGCTCTAAGATTTCATCCTTTATCGTTGATTACAGCACACAATGTATTGTAGTGGCCAATTAACGTGTGTAAGTACATTCAGGTCGTCAGCTGACTTCATTTTTTTGCCACATAACATTGCTGAGTCTGGACCTGACCAACTGAAGCAACCCCAAATCACAACACTGCGTTCAGAAGCTTATGTAGTGGGTATGACGCCCTTCTCACCCTGACACACCCATCATTTTGGAATAGAGTCGATCTGAACTCATTTGATCACATGACCTTTTTCTATTTCTCCAAATCGTTATGCTCCCAAACCAATCCAATATATATATATATATATATATATATATATATATATATATTTTTTTTTTTTTTTTTTTTAACCATTCTCACTAATAAGTGATTTTTTTATTGACAAACAGCTGTCTAGTCCCAATCCTGTGAGTTCTTATCACATTGTGACCATGCAATTTCACCAAATGTTTAAGTGATGTCCGTTTCGATCGCATTTCTTAATTTGATGTCATAATTTGATGCTTTTTTTTTTATTGCTGGTGTAGGTAGTCTCAAATATGACTAATAACACTTAACTTTGCTGTCATAACCAATAATCATGAAGGATTTAAAAGAAAAACCTGCATTTCTTACCTACACAGAGCAGCATGCTGAAGCCCACGACTCTCAGGCCCTCCATGCTGGATCTGAACAGAGGAACAGGAATGTAATTCATTCTTAATCACCGAAAGAAAACAACCATATTAATATCCAGATATTTCGCCATTCAGATAAGAGATTCAGTTAACACATACTTTGAGCAATGTACCCTCGTTCAGGTTTGGATCAGGAAGCTAATTTGTTCTGTTCCTGTAATTACTGAGAGCGTTAATGGTTGCTTAGGGCAGTGTTGCTGATTGAGCTCATTAAAAAAAAAAAAAAAAAAAAACCTTAATACTGCATGTTTGTGATCACGGGAGTCCGGACCTCGCTGGATTTATTGCTGATCCGGGGTTGTCCATTGATTTGTCGATCCGTGTAGGACACTGAGATTAACGAAAAATAATGAATTTGCTCTTAGCTGATTTAACAGTTGAGATTCCCAGGCAATGTGCTTGATGTTCCACTTTCTTGTCGATGCAGCAGAGTGCATTGCTTTTTCTAAAATACACCAGCGGTGCACTGGGTTCCTGTGTGGAAATCAGTTTTTTAGCATCAAACAATATGATGCATTGTGCAACACCGGTCAAGTTTAGTTTTTGCTGTGGAATGACATGAATCTGAGTGTCTGTTGGGGATAAACAAAAAAAAAAATCCCTAAATAAAACATTGGCCTGAGCCATAAAAATACCTCCAACAATAGGACATTGATTGAGGAGCATACCTACAGCAATAATCTGCTCTTTCTCTCTGTGTTTTTCTGCTGAGCAGTAGACACATTCCTTCTGCCTGATGTGATCTTGGTGCCTGATCCTGACTCACCCTCTGTCGTTGTGGATGACCTCACATGGATACCAAATCGGCCATCACTAAATGGTGGAGCGTTTTCTGGACCCGAACCGACTGACAGTTCTGTCCAAGCCCTGATGCATTTCTGATAAATAAGAATAATTAATATAGAATCTTTCTTTTTGAGGTGGGCGTGGCTATACGCAGCATTCAACAGAGCCAAAGTGATAGTCTATAGAAACATTCTAAAATATGGAAAGTAGACTATGAAAACTGAACCTTCAAAGATGATTGGACAGGTCAATATACACTTTTATTCCTCCTGCGGGAAGTTTTGCGGTTTGTCTCGTATTTTTCGAAACCGTGGCAGTAATAAAAGGCAATAATGTGTACAGCCACTATGACACAAAACACGATATATATCGAGAGAAAAATATATCGAGAGAAAAGAGAGAGAGAATATATATATATATATATATATATATATATATATATATATATATATATATCCGCAAGTAAAATACCAGAACTGAGAGCCCGGTATGACAGAGCAACAAGTCTCCTTTACAGCTCAGCAGCGTGCAAATATATATATAAATAACGTTCGCATGGATATATGCGTGTTGGTGGGTTTCCTCCGGGTCCTCCGGTTTCCTCCCACAGTCCAAAGAAATGCAGATTAGGCTAATTGGCGTTCCCAAATTGCCCGTAGTGTGTGAATACGCGTGTGAATGTTGACTACCACGGACTTAAATGGGAATATTTAAATGGGTATATTACTGTAGAAGCGTAACGATTTATAATGCCACAATCCACTAGAAGAGGAGAGGGTTCCCATTTGAATCTGGTTCCTCTCATAGTTTCTTCCTCATGTCGCCTTAAAGACAGTCGCCGATGGTTTGCTCATTAGGGATCTAAATATAAATCAACAGTACAATAAAGCTGCTTTGTGTGCAGCAATGTCTATTGGAAAAGTTATAAACCACAATAAGGATTAAATAAATTGAAATTTCATGATTTATTTAAAGAGATGCCAATCTGATACCGATTAAGACTATAAAAACCCTCGGATGCTTCCGTGCATTCTGCTGCTAAATGGCTTACAGATAGAGGTTTAGATGCTTCACTATTCAGGGTTTATACAGAGAGGGAGTTTTTAGAGATTGTACAGATTTGATGAGAGGAATGAATGGATGCACTCTGAAACCCATTATGAAAAAAATAAATATATTTAAAAAAACTTATATTTTATAAAACTCTAACAAATCTGACAGAGCTTATGTCCTGACTTCATGTGACATCAAACTACTATTATATACTGTTATGTTATAGTGCCAGCACCGTGGCTTAGCACTGCCCCTCCATGGTTCGGGCTCATTTCCCGCATCGTTTATTTTCTCCCCGTGCTTGGTGGGTTTCCACCAGTCACTCCGGTTTCCTCCCACAGTTCAAAGACTTATTACGCAGGCTAATTGGCGTTCCCAAATTGGCCGTAGTGTGGGAATGAGCATGTGATTGTGTATATACAGTATGTGTCTGCACCCTGTGATGGATTGGTTCCCCATTCAGGTTGCACCCCGCCTTGTGCCCCAAGTCTCCCGGGATAGGCTCCAGGCCCCTTACTCTATAGGCTCCAGAACTTACTCATTTATTTAGAGATGATAATGCGCCACAGTGGACAAAATACCTCGTGCCAAACTTTCAACAGCTTCTATAAAGCGCCCACATTCCGTTCTCCTACTCCTTTATAAACATCTATCTTCAACTCCCAGACTGCGATTTAGTGAACATTTCAGCCATCTTGGGTCTGTTCCATAGTTTATAAGGTCAGGATGTAACCAGTACACAATCGCAAACAAATACAAAGGCCAAATTTAAATACCCATCTACAATTCGAGCAGGCGGAATATTAGACATTTTTGCTGTATTTACTTAATGCCGCATTTGATGCAACCGTAAAAAAAAGTTACTTAATATGGTAAAGCTATTTGTGTGGGTCAGAGCGTGCTAAATCTGGTTATTCAAGAAAAATAACAACGTCAACTTGGTCCAAAACTCATCCAAAAACTCATACTGATAAATTGGGGCATCGCTCATGCCTACATAAACATCTACAACCACATCGTCAGCATAAGACAAAAGTAGAGACAACTCCGAATAGACGAGTCTCCTGTAAATGCCAAGTGCTTGGACGTGAGACAGATAGCAGACTGCCAGGGTAGTGAGATTGCTTCGAATACATTTACCAATCTCAAGGACTGCTTCAATGCTGAGAAAGAAAATATAAGACATTGATCACCAGGTACGCACCAGCCAAGGTAAAATGGTGACAGGATCATGGGCACCCAAGGCTCACCCATGCCCACAGGGACCAAAGGCCAGTCTGTCCGGTCAGATAAACCAATACAGCACAAATTGCTGAAAAAAAGGAAACCATGGCATAGTGCAGTGATGTGCAGGACAAACAAGTCTAATCTATGGAGGCCCTACCCTGAAACCCACAGCACTGACGATTTTGGAACTTAAGATTTAAGGATTTTGTTCTGAGGTCCATCAGTGGCTCTCCAGAGAAGAAAAGGGCTTTGGGGCAGGGTGAAATGGTACGAAGTAGATTAAAGTTAAAAGTAGAACAAGATTAAATATGCAGGAATTCAGTAGGCGAGGAAAAAAAAAAAGGGACTCGGGTGTGGTTTGACAGCTGAAGCATTACATGAAAAGCCATTCCGCTACATGAGGTATAGCCGGCCTCTGCCTCGCTCTTATTGCATTTCTGCTTAATAGGTTGATAGATGGGGATAGATAAGGCAGGTCCCGTGAAAAAACATATGCGGAGTTATGAGAAATGGTGCAGCTTGTGCTGAAGAAGGTGGTTACGCTCTTGAGGAGCCTTCTGCAGCCCTGAGCTTCAAGGATTAATATATTATATATGATCTCATATCTTCCAGGTGCCTCACAAGCTGTGTTGGGGGACGTTACTTTTTAAAGAAACTAATTACATAAAAGTAATCAGTTACATTACTGCGTTACTTTATGATAAAAGTAACTAGTTAAAACTCCTTTGTTATTTCTCATGCATGTTATTCTAGTCAAGACCTTTATAATTATTCTACCATCATCACTAAGCAAAGTTTGGCTGTTACTACTAATACCCCTATCTCACCTACTGTACGCGGTTTCGTGCGGTGGCCGTAAGTACGGTTTATCATGATTCACCGCGATTTGATCACGTTTCCATCTTTCCGCGTGTCGGTCCGTGCAAGGTCAAACCGCATAGGTGAGATAGGGGTATAACAGCAGGAATAACAGAATAAGAGGGGGGCGGGTTATCGGGGCGGGGCTTGTAGGACGACTTTTACATACACACACGTGTAATTAACTTTCTGATTCTTCTTTCGTGCACAAAAGCCACTACGAATAGATAACAATGAGTAAAAATTACCTGAAGTTAACATGTGAGCGTTTATGTATTTCAGCACAGAAATGTTTGCTAAAATCACTTGGACTTGGTCTGGAACCCCCAGAGCTCGGGTTCGATTATGTGTGCATGATGTTCTCCGCGTGCTTGGTGGGTTTCCTCCAGGTACTCCAGTTTCCTCCCAAAGTCCAAAAACATGCAGATTAGGCTTTCCCAAATTGCCCAGAGTGTTCGATTGTGTGTACATGTGTGTTTGTCCTGCGAAGGACTGCCACCCTGTCCAGGGTGTACCCCACCTCGTGCCCAAAGTCTCATGGCATAGGTTCCAGGCTCTCTGTACAGGATAAGCAGTAATGCAGATGAATGATTGAATTTTAGTTTGCATTTATGGCAATAAAGTTGACTGCATCTTCTTTATTATCATGATCTATGTACAACCAATCTGCTGATTCTATCTGTCTTCCCTCCAACAAACTGCGGAGTATAACAGAATGCCACTCACAGGGTAATGAAAAAATAAAGTAAAGGATATCGCATCTCACCATCCAATCTTCCAGACCACAGAGCAGCAGGTCTAAGAGCAGCATTTATTTAGCAGTTTATTCTGGCACATTTTTGGGAGGCGGGCGAACATTTCGCCTGGGGATTAAGTTCTGTAATGCACTCTTTGTGAAAAGAAAATCATTTAAAGCATGTGTTGAACTGTGGTAGGAGAGTTACACGATTAAGATCCTATAACATTTGTGTTCTGCTTTACTGTTAAATCTGTTCGCAAAAACACAAGTCTTGGGGTCTTTTTAAGGAGCGTAAAAATTAAGGCTCGTAATAAGCAAATGACTGATGAGAAAAGAAATTGATGCAACCATATGGCAATAGAAAAAGAACGAGAAAACTATGCTTTACGGTTTTATTTTTGGTGCGCCCAAATGAAAAATGTTTATTAACTGCCGCAATGTTTTAGCTTTTTATAGATCTTTATTATGCCTTAACATTGCTTTTGTTAAACGACGTGGGGAGCATAATGTCCAATCTCTCTCTCTCTTTCTTTCTTTCTCTCTCTTCATGGAATATTTGCAGCTTAACATAGAAATACCTCGGTGTTATTTTCCCAGAATAGCGCCATACAAGGTGAGAGATTGCAAACCTGACCACAGTCTGATCAACAACTGCCCACAGCAGGAGCAGCAGCTGCAACGGGAGCCACACTCCTTTCCTATTTTTTCCTCTTTTTTTTTTTTTTTTAACTTATCGCCAGGCTGCACACACAAAAAAGCCAGACCCATGCTTCATGCCTAATTTCATTAAAGCAGGAATCAGAATAAGACTGAGTCAGACCGAAAGGCATGCAGCCAAGTCTACAAGCCATATGATACCATGATATAATTCTGTTTCGGCCTTTCAGACATCAAATCCTCTTCAAACGCCTATGTACTGTAGGAGAGAAAAGCAACATACACATGCACTTTCCCTCTTTCTAGACCACAAACATGCAGTGATGCAATTTTTTTTGTCTTATTCCATTTCCTTCCTGCATGATCCTCCCCCCCCTCCCCCCACATTCCTTTCCATCTGTCCACCCTATACGACTTCCTCTTACATAGCACTCAAATATCCCATAATATTCTAAAGGCATAGGGACACACATGACACACACATAAAGCAGTGTGCACGCATTTTTTAACATTTCTGAAACCCACAACCAGAGAACATCCTGAAGGTGTAAATGAGGATTTTAAATGGAATTTCTATTAAAAGTAAGAGCATTACAGTATAAGATTTATTTTGCTGATTAATCAATCTAGTGATACTAATTTATCAGAAGGCTCACTTACTAACTCACTCGTTGTCTATACTGCTTTATCCTGTATACAACCCATCCCAGGGCACGAGGCGGAGTACACCCAGGATGAGGTGCCAATCCTTCACAGGGCACACACACACACATACACACACACTCGTACGCTTATTCACACACTACGGGCAATTTGGGAACGCCAATTCGCCTAATCTGCATGTCTTTGGACTGTGGAAGGAAATCGGAGAAACCCACCAAGTACGAAAAGAACATGCAAAATCCACGCACACAGACCCAAGACGGGAATCTAACCCGGACCCTGTAGATGCAAGGCGACAGCACTAACCAATGAAAATCTAGATGCAATGCAACGATGATCAGGCCCACCCAAAAACCTGTGCCATCGCGACCTGGGCGTACCAGAGAGACAGTGAGCACATGCATTTAAAGCAGAAATGTGACATAACAGAAGCTCAAACTACTCCCTATGCACCAAGCACAGGGAGAACATGTGAACTCCATGCATGCAGAGCCGAGGCGGGAATCAAACCCGGGTCATGGAGGTGCAAGGAGACAGTGCGAACCGCTACACCACCATGCCGCCATATCAGAAATGTGGCCGGTGGGCGGATCCTGGTGAATCTTAAAGAAAAGCTCAGTCTTTGAATGGATGCATATCAGTGAGGTCTGATATAACACACACACCAAGTGCAAGCCTCAATGTGAGATATCTATATCTATTTATGACATCATTCATATTCTATATGAATGATGTCATATTCTATATATTTAGATAGTCTGTATATCACATGCATTCTTTTTTTTTCCTAACAGTTAATCATATGCATCTGTCTCAGTTTCTCAGTAGAACAAGAACAATGATTCCTTCTCGTCCTAGAAATATTTGGTATTCCCACACATTCCCACACAGTGACACGATGCAAGGAGAGGAAAAGCAAAGAGACCTCGCCTACATGCATGGTGAGAATAATATCTTCTCACATAACATTAATATGATCATCGTCATTCATACATGCTATTGTAATTATCTAAGTAATCTGCTTGGTTTGGATGGAGTACCGCAGCAGTACACGCCGGTGCGCGCGGATGCTGACGACGCGTTTTGCCCCTGATGCTCTGCGTTGTCATTAACATGTACAGCTTCTCCTAAATAACGCATCACCCCCACAAAAAAAGAAGATCTAACTCTTAACCTAAACTCAAATCATCTCCATTTATCATGCACTTGACATTTACCATACATTGCAAAAAAACAAACAAAACCTTAATAATGAAAAAATTTAAATCCCAAGGAAAAAGCTGCAGATTTAACCCCTGGCATCCCGCATGCCTACAGAAAGCCTCCCGCCTGCCATCTGTTCCTCCTTACCGTGACTGCAGTGATCAGATCCGCAGTGATGCACAAGGAGATGGAACGAGCCCTGATTCCCAGATCGCAGCTCTTATTTCTGCTCTAATCGTTTTATTCTCGCTCCTTCTTGACTCCTCTTCTTCCTTCCCCTCTCTTCCTCACCCCGCTCGCTTTCTCCGCCTCCCGCAGCCGCTCGAGAGGAGACAGCGCGCGCTCACATTGGCGAGACGCTTTCGGAGACGCTCGCGCGAGGTCGGAACAGCCCGGATTTCCCGCCCTACAGCACTAACGGTGCGCGCTCGATATGATCAAAAGAGCACTCGGATTACTTCACTTCGAATTCTTCTTCTTATAATTCATGTTTTTACTGTACACTCTGACTAGTTAAAAAAAAAAAAAAGAGTCAGGCAAACATCATAGCAGCTTAGAAATGTTTATTCACATGTTTAATTCAGCTGTGAAATATAATAACTATATTCAACATTTTATTTGTTAGCACGGTCACCATGCACCACCAGAACCAGGGTTCGACTCCCACTTCGTGGTCTGTGTGCATGGAGGTTGCATGTGCTTGGTGGGTTTCCTCCGGGTCCTTCGGTTTCCTCCCACAGTCCAAAGATTAGCCTAACTGGCATTTTCCAATGGTGGTGTAGTGATTAGCCCAGCCGCCATGCACCTCCAGGGTCCGGATTCGAATCCCAGCCAAGTTCAATTCCCATCTCTGTGTGTGAATGGAGTTTGCATGTTCTCCCCATGCTTGGTGTGTTTCCTCCCACACTCCAAAGAACTGCAAATTAGGCTAATTTTCGTTCACAAAATGCCCATTGTGTGTGTCTGTGTGTGTGTGTGTGCCCTGCAATGGATTGGCACCCTGTCCAGGGTGTACACCGCCTTATGCCCCAAGTTTCCTGGGAGGGATAGGTTCAAGGCCCCCTGCGACCCTTTATACAGGATAAAGCAGCATAGACGATGAATGAGTGGGTGCAGCTGTGACAATGCCTTAATTACACTTATGGCGAAAAGTGGCGAATAAGTTTGATGACACTGTTACGTCAGATTATGATACATTTTCCTCGCCTTGGACCTCCAGGGCCTGGGATCGATTCCCGCCTTGGGTATGTGTGCATGGAGTTTGCATGTTCTTCCTGTGCTTGGTGTGGAGTAGTATGAGCTACTGTTATGTCACATTTTCCTTTAAATGCATGTGCCCCCTGTTTTTTTTGCTACGCTCAAACAGCGATGGTGTGAATAAGAGGGTGAGTGTACGTGTTTGTGTGCTCTGCAATGGTTTGGCACCCCGTCCAGGGTGTACCTCGCTGTGCGTCCTGGGATAGACGCCAGACTCTCACAATCCTGTATACAGAATAAATCAGTATACAGTAGACGATAAGTGAGAATTTTACAAAGGGGTCAGTTGGAAAACTGATGATAGCAAAGTTTTTATTTAGTCTTTTTTTAGTTTTCTAACCTTTAAAGCTTTACACTAAAAAGTAATCAGGGTCCATTTATATGTACTATTAAATCATATTTTAAAAAGTACACTAGTTTTCATCTTTCCAGGTAAAAAATGCATGTTAAAGGCTACGAACACAGCAACGAGGAAAGATACAGTTCACTAAGAGTGTAAGTTAAAAATGACTCAGAGTTGCAAAAGGATGATTGGTCGTTAGTAGCTTTTGGTAAGTGCTCTGAGGAAACACTGGCCCTCGAAGGAGTTGACTCCGCAGGGGTGTTTAAAGCCCAGAGCCTACTTTCCACGGCTGCGGGGGACAGGTTTGGTCGCTGCGGCAGCAGGTGAAAGAGAGAGCGCGTGTGTTTGCAAGTCCACTTTTTGCTGTAGGATGCCGGTCAGCAGAAACTCTGCGCTGACCACAGGAAAGGACAAACTCCGAGCTCTTTCACACAGTGCTCCGTCTTCTTCACACGACACCACCACCACCGTCTGAGCCTGGCACAGATATAGAGAGAAAGAGACATCCGAGTCAACAACACATTAAGAAAGCAACTGGGATATACAGTTAGTGGCAGAAATATGATGAGTGGATTCCGATACTGGGCTGTTTTGTTTTCAGGGATTTGTTGTTGAATCGTTAATAGCTGCAAGTGTGTACAGGTGAACGAACGCTAAAAATAAAAAGTTGCTGCGATATATTTAGTAGTGTTAGTAAATGCAGGTGTGAATGTGTGTGTGTGTGCATGCTGTTACCTTGCGAGCAGAGGGCATTTTGGGAAGAAAGCGCGCCCCACAGCAGGTGATTATTTCCTTCATATGAGCCGGCTCAGGCTTCACAGAGGGCGTGACATGGATTTCATAGCCCTGTTGGAGAAATATACTGCGTAGGTCATCATACTCCATCACATCAGTAAGCTCCATAAATATTTAAGAAGTGCTTAGAATCAATATACTATATACACAAATACAGTCATTTGTACAAGTATACAGCAACAGGCTATAAGCTAGCGCGGCTTGTAGTTTCAGCACAGCCATGTTAGTGCGTCTCTGCTTTCCTGAGAACAGTCTTACACAAATCTGTTTCTGGTGCAAATGATTCAGAACACTCGTGCCGGAAAGTTGAAGATGATGGAAGAGAGCACGTACCTGTAATAACGGCTGGGAGCTGGCTACTCTCAGTGACTCCTGCAGACTGAAGTTAAACTTCTTCTCTTGCTCTGTGTCTTTTACTAAGAATCCATTAGGTGAGAGAAAGCTTCCAGCTTTACCACACTATAAAAATGGGCATGATGTGAAGGAGAGAGAGAGAGAGAGAAAACTGTTTAGAAACCAGTTAAAACCACTGTTGAAGTAGAGGTGAGCAATTCTGATTCAGCTAAAACAAATTACATAAAAAATAGGGCTCTATGATGAAACTGAAATGCCTGGTTTTAGTCCACAATAATTCATTAGTATGGTGTAGGGCCTCCTTTTGCGGTCAATACAGCATCAATTCGTCTTGGGAATGACAGAAACAAGCCCTGCACTGTGGCCAGAGGCATTTTGAGCCATTCGTCTTGCAGAATAGTGACCAGGTCACTATGTGATGCTGGTGGAGAAAAAACGATTCCTGACTCACTCCTCTAAAACATCCCAAAGTTGCTCAATAATATTTAGATCTGGTGACTGTGCAGGCCATGGGAGATATTCAATTTCACTTTCATGTTTATCAAACCACTCTGTCACCAGTCTTGCTGTTTATTTTGGTGCATTATCATTCTGATACACGGCACTGCTTTTAGGACACAATGTTTGAACCATTGGGTGCACATGGTCCTCCAGAATGGTTCGGTAGTCCTTGGCAGTGACCCGCTCATCTAGCACAAGTATTGGGCCTGGGGAATGCCATGATACTGCAGCCCAAACAATCACTGATCCACCATGCTTCAGTCTGGGCATGCAGCAGTGGTGGTACGCTTCTTTGGAGCTTCTCCACACTGTAACTCTCCCGGTGGGAAAGACATTGAAGGTGGACTCATCAGAGAACAATACATGTTTCACATTGTCCACAGCCCAAGATTTTCGCTGCTGGCACCATTGAAACTGACATTTGGCACTGGAACAAGTGGCCAAAGGTTTGGCTATAGCAGCCCGGCCATGTACATTGACCCTGTGGAGCTTCCGACGAACAGTTTTGATGGAAACAGGGAGAGTTGAGGTGCACATTTAATACTGCAGTGAGTTGGGCAGCTGTGGTTGTTTTTTGGATATAATCCGGGTTAGCACCCAGACATCCCTTTCAGATAGCTTCTTCCTGTGTCCACAGTTACTACTGTTGGATGTAGTTCTTGGTGGTATGCTGACATTACCCTGGATACCATGGCTCTTAATACATCACAAAGACTTTCTGTCTTGGTCACAGATGCGCCATCGAGGTGCACCAACAATTTAATCCTATTTTGAACTCTGATATTTCACGAATAATGTTGTGTGCGGTGCAATATTTTAAGCAAAACTGTGCTATTACTCTGCTAAATAAACCTTCACACTCTGCTCTTACAATTGCAATGTGCAATAAATGAAGATTGGCCACCTGGCTGGTCAAATTTAGCCATGAAACCTCCAACACTAAATTGGCCAGTGTTTCATTTCATTCATTTTTTTTTTTTATATAAATTTAGTCCTGTCCAGTTCTTTTTTTCCCCGATTTTCTCCCCAATCTAGTCGTGGCCAATTACTCCCCATCACTAGGGGGCTCCCACACACATCAAGGCTACTACAACCACTCAGTCGGGAGGACGAAAGCTATCCCGTGTTTCCTCCGAACCACGTGACGCGAGCCGACCGCATCTTTTCGAACTGCTCGCTCACGCACCGTTAGGGGCGGAGTAACACACTTGGAGGAAAGCGCTAGCCGCTCCTTCCGTGTGCGCGAGCTCACAGACGCCCCTGATTGGCTGTAGCGCCGTGACTAATGTGGGAGCACAAGTACCTCTCGTCCCTCCTCCCTGAGAGAGCTCGGCCAATCAGCTCTCTCTGTGCCTCCGGCTGTGAGAGGAAAACAGCATCACCCGGGGTTCGAACCAGCGACCTCCGGATGATAGGGCGAGCGCTTTACCACTGCGCCACTCGGAGGCGTGTTTCATTTCATTCATATATATATTTAGCACTTTATAAATGAAAGGGATGGTTATTCATGCGCTGCCTGGCAAAAGAAGTAAAATACTCTAATTCAAGCACAGATTACAGAACATAATGTGTTCCATTAGTGTAGTAAAATAAAACTTCATAGATGTGAACCACATTTCTTCCAGTTGTCTTACAGTCGATGGTTCAGCAACTATCCTTACAGGTTTTTCATAACGTGTTGAGTTCTTAACCCAGTTCCAGTAATTTCAGTCTCCTTAGTTTTTTTCTCGCCCAATAATTTGACCCATCTGAACTGGCGACTTTTTTATTTATAATACACAGACATGTCGTTGAAATAAATGGAACAAAGATGCTGGTTTCTGGTGCACTCAAAACAGTTGCGTCAGCTTCTAGAAGTCTTTATTGCCATGTTGTTTTTCGAGTTCTCATATAATTCTCAAGAGATCACAAGTTTGAATTCTGATGATGCCATAGCCACCCAGAGCTGGCAGTCCAAAATAGAGGGGTCTTGTTCTCTGGGTGGGAACATTAAAGCAACACCGAGCAACTGTGGGCATCTGGGAGCGTTGTGAAATAGCAGTTTGAAAACATGCAGTGCTGCATGTGAAGGAAGCATTGTTTTGAGCTGTGTTCACACCAGTAAATAAGGCATTAATGGCATTGCAACAAAGTAGCTTAGGGTCATTAATTTTCAATATGAGCTAGAAATTTACGTTCAAACAACCATTGGTGCTGAAAGTTGGCGGGCGAATATGGTAAACAGATATTGTGATAATGCTTTACTTTTAAATATTCATACCTACTTGCAGCTTCTAATTCTAACAGCCTTTCTTTAGGTGCCTTTACATGGACCGTTAGTTAGTATTCCACTAGTAATTGAGATTGTAGTCCAATCAGAATAAATCTGTGCATGTAAACATTCAATCAAAGAAGTCTGCCTGGTGGATCGGAAATCATTTTCATTGGGAAAGAGAGGGATGGTGTAAACTATTGATAATCTGTTCAATAGGAAAAAATTTGCAATGTAAACACTTGATCTGATCATTTCTCTCTTATAGGAAAAAATACATCATTTCTGTGCATGTTTGCCCCACATGGAGAGAACGATAACCAGGAGGAAATTTTTACTTCCATGTCTGATTGATAAACTCCATAAGAACATCTCTCTTTCATCAATCTTTACTTTTGTCCCACGTAGTTAATGGTTTCACACATTAGACACGATTTGTTGTTTTTTTACCATGCCCAAGAATGGTTGCTTCTCCCCCGCAGGTAAGCGTTCACATTATTTTTGTTCTCCATTCTCTGGTACGGTTGCGTATTTACATTCTCTGATACAGCATGTGGCGGTATGTAACAGCTTGGTTTGTGATTTGCCATTAAACACAATACAGTAAGATAATAAGGAAGTTAACTATGCCTAATTTTATTGATATTTTGGAAAAAATGTCAAGAGTAATGCTCTTGTGTGCCTCCTATATTAGCTATGGCTGTGCAAGTCAAAAGTTGAGATAAGTGTGCTACGCACATCCGAAGATTTTGAAGGAGACTGACAGGACTGAGGGTGTATCGTCTGAACGGCAATCTACTTCCGTTCTCATGTATGACTGGCTCCCATGTCTGATTTGATCCATGCCTGAATGCGCTGCATTGTTCTCGAGACTCCCAGCGGACTTAAGCATGGCTCTCGAGCGCGGAACGATTGTGTTTTCACTGATCAAAATGAACCAGACTTTGGGGTCAAGTGTTCTCGAAAACAATCCAGATCCGATCCTAATGTGAAAAAACCCTAAAGGCTCTAACCAATCTTATACGAGTCAGAATTCTTCTAACAAATCATAATGCAGAACCTGGGATTTCACACAGTGCCAAAGATGGGAAGCCAAACCTAACATCAACGTTTTAGAAAATTACAACTACTTATTCTGCTTTTATGTTTCTTGGCAGATTACGTGTGTTACAGTAAGCAAGACAATTTATACACGTCAAATGAAGTCATATTCTAATTAAATAAATTTGACCATATATAAAATGCACCTCTCATCAGATCGGCGTCCACATAATCAGTCAGGGTAGAATCTCTAACTGGAATGACTTTCATCAGATTTAAGACACATTGTTTATGTAAATGGAGTTATTGTGACACACTGTGCTGTGGAAAACAACGATCCAGGCACAGAAGATCTGCCTTTTTACTCTGTGTTAGTGTTGCCTAATTTAGATAGTATCAGCTTTCAGATGCATTGCTGAACCAGTTTAATATTCTGGCATTTTAGAGGACTGTTAAGCACCTAAGAATGTTAATACGTTGCTGTTATTCTTGGGATTAAGCTCAAACCTTAATAAATCCCTCACCTTGCTTAGCCAGTCAGGGGTAACGATCGGCACTCCCCGGGCCACGGCGCACAAGAACTTCACAGTACGCCGGACTTTATCGGTCACCAGGTGAGTCATATCAGCCACGCCTTTCGCCAAACCTCCACCCAGACGCACCACCACCTTCTCCCCATCCTCATCCACTACTCCTGTAAACAGAACCTGCAAAGGAGCGAGAGAGAATTCTACATCAATGGATTGTTCTACTATTGTGTCATTTCTTATATACAGTTTTAAGCCTTCATAATTATTTTGTTTCTTTTATAATATTGCCTAAATGTTGCCATTGCACATGCATGCAGGGTTAATACTTAATATATGATTTGCCTTCTGTCAGTTTGTTGCTACTCAGATTTGAAGAAGGAAAGAAGTGCATATACATGTTCTACCTTGTGTGTCTGTCCTGTAAGAGAGCGGCGAGGGGTTTTAGGGGTCGGCTGAGGAGTTTCTTCCATCAGCATAGAAACATCCACACCTCTTTTACGCCCCCTGCTGCTGCTTTGGCACGTAACACCATCCTCAGCGACAACCATAACCTCAGTCTTCTCTGCCGCATCTTCTTTAATATAATTTCCACCAGGAAGTTTCCCACCTCTTCCTTTTCCTCTTCCTCTTCCTCTCCCCACAGCTGCCGACTGCTCCCTCTCCTCCTCCTCCGGCAATTCCACTTTCACACTCTTTTTCCTTCCTCTTCCTCGGCTCGGAGTGGCTGCGCTGCTGCTAGATCTCTCAGAGCTTCTGGAATTGGAGCGAGAGTTAGAAGCCTGCTTTATTTCCTCCTTTTCACTAGATGGTGCTGTGGTAGTAGTTCTTCTTCTTCTCCCTGATGCCCTGACTTTGTCATTCTCTTCTTCAGCAGTTCTCCTCCTTTCCCCTCTTCCTCCATTTAAGCTTTCCTGAGCGGACTGCTCTGAACACACAGAGTTGGAGGAGTTGGACCGCGAGCGAGTTCTTTTAGCTGGACCGCCTTCGTCCTCCGCACCAGCAGGGGGCGCAACAGATTTCCTGGTAGTGCGTCGACCTCGTCTGGTCTTGCTGTCACCATCAGCATGTTCATCCTGCTCTTGCTTTTTGCTCTTCCCTTCTTCACATTCTTCTTTTTGCATCTTACTCAGTTCTTGTTTAGTCTCCAGTCCTTCTTTAGTTTCTTCTTCCAATTCCTGATCCTCCTCTTTCTTGCTTTTTTTCCCCCTTCTTTGCAGCCCTGCTTTTCGTTTTCCTGGTGCTGGTCTTCTTTCTTTTTCCTTGTCCATATTCTCTCTATCGTCCTTACTCTTTTTTTCCTTCTCATTTTGCTCAATTTCTTGTTTTTCTTTCTCTTCTCTTAATTTTTTCTCTTCTTCATTTCTATCTCTTTTCTCTTTTTCTAACTGGTCCTTTTCTTCTTGTTTTTTCCTTTCTTTCTCCAGCTCTTGTCTTTCCGCCATCGCCCTTTCTAGTCTCTGTTTTTCTTCTTTTTCCCTATTTTCCTTTTCTATCCTCTCTTTTTCTAACCGGTCCTTTTCTTCTTGTTTTTTCCGTTCTTTCTCCAGCTCTTGTCTTTCCCTCATCATCCTTTCTAGCTTCTCTTGTTCTTCTTTTTCCCTATTTTCCTTTTCTATCCTCTCTCGTTCTAATCGGTCCTTTTCTTCTTGTTCTCTCCTTTCTTTTTCCAGTTGCTTCTCTTTTTCCAACCTTTCCATCTCCTCTCTTTCTTTCATCTCTTTCTCTTCTCTTTCCCTCTTCTCTCTCTCCAATCGCTCCATCTTTTCACGTTCTTCTCTCTCCTCCCTCTCCTTCTTCAATCTTGCACTCTCTTCTCTTTCCTTCCTCTCTCTTTCTAGCTGATCTCTAGCTTCTTTCTTCTTCTCTATCTGTAGTCTCTTACTTTCCTCTTCTTCCTCTTGCTTTTTTACATGATCCATTTCTTCATTTCCTGCTTCCATTAGCTCAAGTCTGGCCTCGTCATCATCTTTAGATTTCAGCCTCAGACTTTTTCTTCCTCTTCCCTTGTTCCCTCGTTCGACCTCTTCCTCGCTGTCCTCCTCTTGCTCCATTTGTCCTCTCTTTCCTCTCTTCTCTTTCCCTGCAGCAACTTTTCCTTTACCTTTAACCTTTCCAGATGCTGCTCTTCCTCGTTCTTTTCCTCTCAGGTTCCTCCTGCTGTCTTGCACTTCCTCCTCTTCTTCCATCTTCACTGTATCAGTAGTAGAATCGGGTTCGTTGGCTTGTGCGGTCTCGACTTTAGGAGTCTGCCTTCCTCGGCGGGATTTTCTACCAGATACGACTTCGCTCGGTGGCGCTTCCTCCTGTGCCTCCTCTTCTTCACACAGTGGAAGAGTTTCAGGAATGGCAACATGAGGCTTCGTCTTAGCACCTTGTCTCCTCGTGCTGGATCTCCTAGTAGAAGTGGTTTCGTTTCGCTGCTCTTCCTCCTGTCCCTCCTCATCCTCTTTACACATAGGCTGCGTCTCAGCAACGCTCACACGGGTGACTTTATTCGACTCGACAAGCTGAATTGTCTCAACCTTAGCAGTCTGTCTCTTCCTGCCAGCTCCTTTGCTTTTCCTAGGTTTATTCTTCTCTTCCTCTTGTTCCTCTTCTTCCTCACACAAAGGCAGTGTTTCTGCAGTAGCGACATGAGTGTGATCATCAGACTCGAGAGGTTGTGTGGACTCAATGTGAGCAGGCTGCGTTCCTCTGCTTGAGCAAGGTTCATTCAACTGTTCTTTATCCTGTTCGTCCTCTTTCTCACACATTAGCAGTGTTTCCGCAATAGCGAGACGAGTGTGATCATCAGGCTCGAGAGACTGTCTTGACTCAACATGAGCAGGCCGTGTTCCTCTGCTTGATCTACATTCATTCATCTGCTTTTCCTCCTGTCCCTTTTCTTCCTCACACATAGGCAGTATTTCGACAATAGGACCAGCCTCAGTAAGCTGTGTTTGTGCATCATCTACTTCATTATCATTTTCTACTCTTTCATTCTCACCCCGTTCCTTCTTGTCCTCTTCTCTCGTCAGTTCATTCTCCTTTTCTATCCCTGTTCTTTCTTCTTCCTGAGCCGTTTCTCCCTCATTTGTCTGATCTTCTCTATCTCCTAAATCCCTGCTCTCGTGCTCCTCCTTTTCTGTCTCTTCCTGTCCCTTCTGGATTTGGGCAGCGAGGAATGCGTAGGGTTGAGTGTGCTCCTCCTGCCTCGGGCTCCTGACGATCAGCAGAGTGTCTGCAGTGGAGAGATGCGAATCCACTTGCATCTCGTCGCTGACATCCTCCTTGGCCTTTATTTCCGGTTCGCTAGCGACAACCTCCTCATTAGTGTCACGATCACTGTTATCTTCATTCAGCGCTCTGGGTTTGATGAGCTGAGTTTCAGCAGTGTGGATGTTGGAATAGCTCTGAGTGTCCAGTGGTTTCGTCGCCTGTTCCTCCTCATCTTTTTCTCCATCGTCCTCCTCCTCCTCTTGGTCTGTCGCACAAACATACGCCTGCGTAGAGTCCAGATCCTGTATTTCCCCAGCTTTAGTACTGCCCTCTATAAAACATAGATGATAATAACAGCACGGTTAGCAAGGAGTAAAATGTACTATTAACTTGATGAGAAAATGTAACTGGGCAGTAAATGCGAAAACAAAAGGAATTCTCTACAATTTATACACTGTTTTGGATTATTTTAGTGCTCGATAAAAATTTTATCTAGTTAATTGCAGTCTGTGATTAATCACGATTGAACATAATGTTAAAATACTCAGATTTACTTGTATTATAAACATGCAGACAAACTGGTTAGAGAAAACAGATTATGCAGTATTATAATATCTCAAACATTAAGACTGAACAAATGTTAAATTAAAACCTCTCGTATTGGAGCAGCACTGCATGCAGTTCCTGGGTAGTATGGGTGTGACAACTTACCGATGGCAGGCCTCGAACCCGGATTCTCAAATCCGAAATTTATCAAACTAGAGCCTTAACCACCTGAGCCACCACTCCCACATCTTATGTTTAATGTATTTTTGTAAAAATAGTTCAGTACACCTGGTGATGTTTCCTCAATCATCTTATAATCCAAGTTAAACGTACCATTATTACACACAGCCGGGTAACCGCGCTGCGATTATGGGAAGCCATTAGGGTCAAATATGGACATCATATTAATTTGTGCTCAAAAAAATATAATATAATATAATTTTCATATATAAAAATGCGTTAATATTGACAGCCATAATCATTTTAGTAGTTGTTTTTGAAATTTTGGTTCAAGATTATTAATGAAATGTAATGCCGTACAGTGCAACATACAGAAATGCAAGTTATACATTCATGACATATTTATCCTACTTGAATAGTAATGCCCAAGCAGGATAAACAATGTAAGCCAACCTGGTGACTCATAACAGGAGAAATGTCTGGAAATAGGAGCAGTGCATAAATGCAAGAGCTGTTTAGTGCTCATGCTGAGGAAAAAAAAAGGCTCTTAATTAAAATACCACACTCCAGGACACATCATTTATAAGTTAATCACCATTCGAGTCCAAGCATGCTGAACAAGTAGAGAGAAACTCCATGTACTGAACAAATCTGTGTTACATGTAACATACTTTTCAAATGCTAAGAATTTCCTAATACATATATTAATCATAACCTAGGGGATTTCTTTATTTTACTATTTTCTACCACTTCAAGATAATGAAGATATTATTCTTATGATAATAATGACATCATATTCTGAAAAAAATCTATATAATTTTTTCATTATAAGATACAGTATGACGATATTAACACTAAAAAAAGAACTTGGAGGAATTATAAAGTACCTATAAATATATGAAAATATTTTTAATTATAAAAGCCTAACATTATTCCTAAAAAAGCTCTTTGCACACTAATAATTGAATGAGAATAGATTCAGTAATAAAAGTAAAAACAAAAAGACAAATTTTTTTTAATAAATCAACATTATTATTATTATTGTTTAAATTATCTCACTCTAAATGTCCTAAAATTTGAAAATCAGATTCAAATTTGAGAGTATTTTTAGATTCCTAGTTCAATAAGCTTTATTTTGATACCAGGTTTATTATCTATCATGTCCGTTTCCTGAGGTATGGCCAGTGTGGGAAAATAAAAAAAGTACATCAAAATGCAATTTTAAAAATATTTAAATTAGGATTCAGTGTCTGAGTACGAAAGAGGAAATCCTCATACTCATTCTGACACCAGGATGTCTCTGCACCCCTAAATAAGTTTTCCAGGGCAGGAACATAGCAACAAAAAAAAAAGGCATGTTTTTTTATTATAACTGGAGTAACCAGCTTGAACAGAGTTCATTAAAGTTATTTAAAACAATGTTTAGGATTAAAACTCTCTCAATTCTGTTGAAGATTCAGGATAATAAAGTATTTATCAACAACTTTTGGCAAAATGTTAAATTTGATACTCTCCACCTACTACACTCTATTGCCACACAGCAAAACTAGTCTGTGCGACTTAATACCCGACTTGATATTTAAAAGCTCGCAGTCAATAGTTAATATTGGAAAAAGGATTAATGAATTTATCAGAAAAGTCTTTAATAAAGCACTCATTTACAGTCTGATTTAGATCTGACGCAACTACTCATTTATTTAACTGCTATACTTAAATAATTTCAGCAACCATAAGCCTTAACATGGTGGAGAGAGGTATAGGGTGCCAAGCCATCACAGGGCACATGGCAAAAAAAATTCCTCTAAACACACTTTCAACTATAATCTACCCCATCAAAACAGGAAGTGCCACCGTGTGGCGTTATTTGGTATTACTGTGTAGCAAGATTATTAAACTTATGACTGCCATGCCTGCACTAAAATCCTGAAGCATTGGCTTCAGTACTGTTTTTCATGCTGGCTGAAGGACATGATAGTTGTAATTACCGTATAACTGAGTTGCCTGCAGCTGCCATTCCTCCTCTGCAGGTTCTCCATCGTGCTCAGCAGCTTCTGGCAACTGATGGCTGCTGTCTGAAAGGCTCAGCTGGAAGGATGAGGCTCCATGTGAGTGCCGAGATTCGGGGCCATCCAGCGACTGAGGCGTCTCGTCTAGAGTGGCATCGACTTGAGCGGCATCGCACACAAAGGACTGAGTTTCAGCCACAGCAAAGTCATCATCTGGGTGAATGATACCTCCAGGGGAGACAGACGGGTGAAGGAGAGAGGGCAGACCCGGCCCTGAATGAGTGAGAAAGAGACCAAGACAAGAAATTAAATGGTGTACTGGAAGCGGATAGGAGGCAAGACTTTCACCTTTGTAAGAGCATAGCAAGTTAACTGATGTTTGCATGGTCGGCCCTATGGGAAAAAAAAAAGCAAAAATGTGGTAAAGTAGAGAAGAGGGAGAAATAGAGTGGCCGAGGTCACACGTAACACATGCACACCAGGAGTCTGAAGTGGTGAACTTTTTGTTATTACTGCTGAGTGTTGAGAGCGTGCTACAGAGTCTTGACTTTATTTTTCAAAGAAGCACGCTCTCAACACTCAGCAGAAATAAGAAAAAGTTCACTTTTCAGTTCTGAAGAGTGCTTCTTCCCACCCACCTTCTCACACATCAGGTTATACAGTTTCCTTTATCAGAGCTTTGCAACACCTGAATATACAGTACAGTACGCCACAACACTTAAAACCTAAAGAAATACCCTACCAGTCACCCCTTCTAATTCTTTCTACATTGCAAAACAATGCTAAAGGCATCCATAATATGCAATGATCTCCTCTGAACAGTCGATATCGATATCTGGTATAAATGTCAGCTGTTCTTGACTAGTTCGTGCAAGTGCTTAATGGGTTTTGCAAAGGCACTTGACAATACTGTTCTAGCACGAACTGCTCCAGAACAGCTGACCTTCATGTCTTAAAATAACAACTGACTGTTGTTGTTGTAGTCGGTTAATTACCTAATGCCATACATGTTATTTAATTTTTTTATTTTTAAAATCTCCAGTATTGTGCTAGAATGTAAAGAATAAAATCACGAAAAAAAAACCCCACTGAATTAGAAGTTGTATCCAAGGCCATCATCATTCAATAATAATGCCACAATATTTTTTAATGCAATGCATTTCTTAAAATACACTAAATGACCAGAAGTATACAGACGCATGACAATCACTCCCGTATGTGCTTGCCGTTCTAAAACCTGTTTCTTCGATCTGTCGTGCAAATATCATGCAGGAACTAATTTAGCTTTAGACCCATATATTAAATTAAAATATTAACAATATTTTTATTTATTATATATATATATATATATATAAATAATAATCTTATACAATTAGTGCACTTCCAACTTTGTGGGTGCGACAGTCAGGTGTCCACATACTTTTGGCTATACATTTAGGCATTTGGCGGACACTCTTACCCGGAGCGACTGAAAAAAAGTGCTTTGCAGATTTCATCACTGGATGGAGCCTTACACTGGGTTACTAACTAGTACCTAGTGTTGAAATGATGTGGTACTATTACACACTGCCATAAATCCGAATTAATTGCCTAATCCCCTAACACACAGTAACAGGCAGAGCTCATTTTCAGTATGATAAGAAAGAGTCTATAAACAAAAAAGAAAACGTCGGACTAATCTACAGATTAAATTCATATAACGACATAAAAGTAGCTAAATTCAATGCAGTTGATTCCACAAATCTTACAATGCTAGTGACTCTTCATTTGTGGAAACGAATAAAACGGCGACAGGAAATGCCACGCGGACACGTGCTTCCCCTCTACAAGTGGTCCGAGTGATTAAGTGATCAGATCACAAGACACGTTCGCTTTTAGACCTGCATTTAACACTGTCCACTTGTGGTCTGATCACCCGAGATGAATGTGAATGACTCACGCTTGAACAGCTGAGACGGACTGAGGAATGCTTGTGTTTCCAGCTCCTCTCCAGACACGCCTGTGGAAGACACACACACACACACACATAAGTTAAACCCACAGTGCTGCTCGATTCTCAAACTGTTTTCAGGTAAATAACAACTTGAGAAGTATTTGTTCATTTCTTATATGTTATTGTTTCCATGGTAACAGTTCATTTAAACAGACTTGTCCAATGGGGGCTCCACATAATGAATGACTTTTAAACCTGTTAAGAGACAATTTTATTTTGCAAAGAAACATTTGCATTCATTGATATGATTAGGTTTTCTCCAAAGGGATTTTTTTTTAACATTTGGGAGGCGTCTTGGGTATCAGGGGTTTTCCACTATATCTTGAATCTTCAAAGACTAGGTCCACCCCACCTCATCGCAGATTATTTTACTCCAACATATTAAAATATGATTATTTGCAAAAACATATGCAAAGACAATTCCACATCTTTGGGTCAAATAAAGGAGTTCCTGAGAGGCCAGTCGAAGTGGTCAGTAAACTTTCTACCTTGATAGTTTCTAAGCACTAGTGAAACTCTGGGATGAGTGCATTAGTGTAGCAGGAGATTATATAGAGAAATAAAGTGGAGTTTTTACTCTCATAACTGCTATTCTGCGCAATCAAAAGTCTCGGTTTGACTTGAACACCCCTCGTGTTTTGAGTGTAAGAACATTTTTTTTAAATAAACCCACCTGCACCTTTTGGTGTGGAGGAGTGGACAACCTGTACTGTTGATTCTGCACCCCTCTGCTCTTTCTCCTCCACCTTGTCTTCATCCTCCTCCACCTTGTCTTCATCCTCCTCCACGTCTGTGTCGCTGTCCAGCCTGAACGGAGCCTCGCCTTGAACAGGACTGTCATGCTCTGCGTTTGTACTGCTTGTATTAGCAGTCTGGTTCTCTGAACGCGTCAGAGACTTTCCTGTTACCTTGGCTGCAGCGGGGGTTCCGATCTCAGTGTCGTCGTCATCCTCCACATCTGTATCATTGTCTGACTGATCATGTGACATTTTGGCATCTGGAACGTTGATGTTGTCCACAGATTTGGGTTCCAAATCTTTGCTTTCTGTCTCATCGCCTTTTGTTGTCTCATCTTCATCTACATCAGTATCGCTGTTCAGGTTGAACTCAGCTAGATGGCTGGTCGGCGGTTTCGCGTCTTGCATACGAGGAACATCATCTTCATCTTCTACATCAGTATCGCTCTCCAAATGGAGCTGACCAGAACTACTTTTTGTTTCTTTCTTCTCCTCTAGGGACACCTCACCTCCAGATAGCACCGTCGTGGTGTGCATTTTAACGGGCTCGTTGTCCTCCACATCTGTATCGCTGTCCATGTTCAAAACAGCTGGATTTACTGCATCCTGTTTCACGGGTACAGCTTCGGGATCACTCTTGGCCTTCTCAATGTCCTCGTCTTCTACATCGGTGTCACTGTCCATATGCAGATCAGCAGGAGATACAGCACCCACTTCTGCTGTGATAGTTTTTGGTGCGTCTTTCATCATTTCCTCCTCTTCATCCTCGACGTCCGTATCGCTGTCTATGTTGAAGAGCAGAGGGTCTGGTTTAGGGGAGTCTGATGAGACTTTGGTGTCGTTCCCCGTCTTTAGAAACCGACCCTTTAGCGCTGAGGACGGAGTAATGGAGCTCTCATCCTCACTGCGTAAAAAAGATAGAGAAAGAAGGGAAGACAAGTCTGTTATCTGCATCAATAAGAAATATATCAACCATGATGTTATCCATGGCAACATCTCTGTGATGGTAGCCAACTTGCTATTCCTTCACCTCTAGAGCATCACACAGAGTACATACAGCATGTTTTCACACTGTTAGAGCAAATATGGTGTCTAATCTGCTGGTTACCTTTCTGGAATGACCTTGTTTGCCGGGGACAAGAATGTTGAACACGTTGGGCTGGAAAGGTCAGAAGAAGCCGAATCGGAGACTTAAAAAAAAAAAAAATAATAAAAAAGAGGTCGAGAAAGATGCTCTGAATGCATGTCTGTTTACAGTACATTATAAATCATATGCATGCTTGCTACACGCTTCACTTACCCACAATCCTCTTCCTGTCTCTTCTTCCATGTCTCTCTCCATCAGAGTCCGAGTCAGACTCAGGCACCAGGGTTCTCTCTGGCTTTTTGGGACTCATCTGTACCGATTCAGCACTTTTCGCTTCTTCAGTCCACAAGGGCACAGGAGGTAGCGCACACTTCTTCCCAGCATTCTTCGCTCCTGTCCCCACCCCTCCTCCTGAGCTGCTGCTAGCGGATTTCAGACCCTTGGCTTTCTCTCTCCCATTGTCAGCTGTGGACGTGTCTGCATTCTTTAGGCTGACGTATTGGCAGGGCAGATCAGCGAGCACCAGGCCGTCTCCTTCAGTCAGCGCGTATCGTACATGCGGGGTCAGTTTAAGCCGACCCTTCCTAGTGCCATTTAAACTGCCCAGGTCCCACAGCAGGGCCTCCGTGGCTTCACTGTGGGCATGACGTTCGTTAGGACCAAACACAGAGACGGAGATGACGGCATGCCGGCCGGATACGGAACGGGCTTGGAGCGGCACCGAGCAAGAGGTAGGGTCTCTCCCCAAAACGTTCTCCCCCTGGTAGAGAGGCACCTCTGTGGAAAACACGGTGGAGAGAGAAACTTGTTGTTGAAGTTACCCACTATAATACATCTTTATTAATTCAAAGGTTAATCAAATACAAATCGAAAATCACAGTATTGACCTCTGCAGTTATTTCAGGGCAAAAACTATTTTTTAAGCTGTTCAAACCTACCTGGCCCTATGTGAAAAAGTAATTGCCCCCTAAACTTAATAACCTAACAATAAAGTGTTAGTGATAACTGCCAATGAGTCTTTCACATCGCTTTGTAGGAATTTTGGCACACTCTTCGTTGCAGAATTCTTTTAATTCAGCAACTAAAACATCCAATTGTGACAATTACGCAAATAAAAAGTCAGGAAGGGGCTTACTACTTTTTAGAGTTTGTCTATAATTTAAGTATTTGTTTATTTTTTTAAATACTTAATAGGTATTATTTATTACAATATGTCACGTGTTATTTCTATCAAATTGTAAAGCCCTAGTTAAATAAATGTTGTAAAGAATCCAATGCAAATGCATGTTGTGCAGTAAACTTTAATAAGTTTTAATAAGGAATAAGGCTTTAATGAACAATTATGCGAAAATATACAACTTGTTTTTGGTTACACATAGACCTTGCGCAGCCACGATTTTTGCTGCTACAGCTGGCTTGCAGGTCTCACTCACACCTCTACAGTCATCAGCCTGCTTAGTCATTGTGCTGATTTCTGAAAATTCTACTCTGTAGCTTTAAATCTTCTAGACAGCCATTTCAAACACAATGTGCCAAACATTTTGATTGTAATTAAATGCGCATAGGATATGTAATGCCAAGAGTCATTATCCTGTCCTTTATTACTGTAAAGCTCACCCTAAGACCAACAATGGACAGCCAAAGATTAAATTCATGTTAGTCTCACATTAAATTCATTCTAACTCTGACTAGAATAAGATAAGATATACCTTTATTCATGCCACAGTAGAGAAATTTTTTACTCTCTAGCTTTCAAACTAGATTTAATTTTATTATGCTTTGTTCTGGCTCTTCTGCTGCTGCATAAATTTCCTAAATAGACTGTTTTTCATTTTTTAAAGGATTTGCATGAAGGTTTCCATATTTATTATTCATCACTCCAGGCAGTAACCGTGACACTTTTTGTAAAATTGTTCGTATCAAATGTGTGTCAAACGGATGAGTTCGGGAAAAGATTCTTGTCGGGTGAGTATGTTCTACTGTGTCAGGATGATCAAAACTGTATCTTATTTCCATCTTACAGAACTGTGCAGTTCATCACTTATGCAAAAAGTCTCCAGCATGGTCGATTTCATAAGCTCCGACAACCATCTTTCACATGCACTAGACCACCAATGGGACGGGATCCAACAAAGCTAATTATATTACTTAAACAATCTATATACACATATACATATACACACACATTATATATATTATATTGCAGATAGAAAACCTAAGAACGCGTATTCACATGAACATTTTGTTATTATTTACTTAATGGGCATTTTGTGCTTTAATTCCTAATACATACAGTATTTTTGTTCACTCAAGCTCTTTGCGCACAACATTTGGCCCAGCGTGACAGGGTAGGTAGGGGTAGCTCAGTGGTTAAGGCATTGGACTACTGCTCGGAAGGTCCTAGATTCAAGCCACAGCACCACCTAGCTTCCAGTGTTGGTGGTAATGTAATGTAATGTTTATAGACACCATGGCACACCTGCACATTTATGAACATTTACACATATTTCTATTTCATTTTTGCTCGTTGCACATAAACACTTTTATGCATATTAGCACGCTCCCCAGACATTTCTATTTAAGTCCCACTATCATCTTCACACTAAAGTTTCTATATTTGTACAAAGTAATACTTTTTTCTGTATTTGTACAGCTAGGGTTTTTTTTTTTTTATATAGTGTGTATTTGTATAGCTAGGTTTTTATTATATTTTATATTGTTTTATCTCTAAAGATATATTTTCTTTAGCTAAAGTTATTTTCTATATTTTATTTTTTATTTTATTCCATATTTATTTCCTATTAATAATCCTCTTTTTTCTTTTTTTACAGGTCACAGGCCGTCGTCTAAGCATTTCACTGCATATCAGCTCGTGTATCGTGTATGACTGTATTTTTAACAAATATTATTATTTTTTTTTTTTTTATGTAATTGTGACAAACGTGCTACAAAACCAGCCCGTCAGAAACTTAAAGTAGGTCAATTCTGTTTGGCTCCTTCTAAAACACCCAGTCAGAATTTACCTTCTCTCAGTCTCTGGTTGGCTGGTTTTGTGCCACATGTCACGCTCTGCCAGCTGAACAAGCACAGGGCTCAGATGTTGAGCGAATGTGAGAAACAGAGGGTTTGTGTAAGCAAAAAATACAATTTGCATGCATTAAAAATGCAAAAAAACAACAGTTACAGCACTTCCTGTTTGCAGAACATCTTATTGTTTGCTTGGGAATATGGCACAAATATGATGCTGTAATATTTAAGCACTTGTGTTTTTGAAAGGCAAAAGGTAAGTGTTTGAACTATTTGGCCAAACCTGTATTCGAGTACATATACTTTGATATTGAGTTGGTTGCACTTTTGCAGCTATAAACAGCTTCTACGCTTCTGGGAAAGCTGTCCACAAGATCGTGGATTGTGGGAATTCGTGGCCATTTATTCTGTAGAGCATTGATGAGGTCAGGACGAGAAGGCCTCTGTTCCAGTTAATCCTAAAAGTGTCTGATGAGGTTGAGGTCAGGGCTCTGTGCATTCAAGCTAGTTAAGTTCTTTCACATCAAACTCATCAAACCATGTCTTTATAGTCCTTGCTTAGTGCACTGGGGTCATACACAGTCATGTTGGTATCGAAAAGGGCCTTTCCAAACTGTAAATGTGGAAGTAGAGCAGTGTTCAAGATGTCTTGGTATGCTGAAGCATTAGGATTGCCATTTACTGGGGCCTGATTGAAACACCAGAATTCAATAATTAACAGGTTTGTCTAAATATTTTTGTGCATATAGTAAATGCAAGTACATTTAAGGACATTATCTTATTAAATGTCACTGTATCTTGTCAGATGACTTTTCTAAATGCAGCAGCTAGCAGGTAATCAGGAGCAAGACATTTCAATACCAATATCACACACTCATCGACTATACCGTTTTATCCTGTATACAGGGTTGCGGGGGGCCTGGAGTCAGGGCACGATGCAGGGTACACACTGGACAGGGTGCCAATCCATTGCAGGGCGCGCACACACACACACACTACACCTATTAACCTAAATGCATGTCTTTAGACTGTGGGAGGAAACCAGAGCATCTGGAGAACATGCGAACTCCATGCACGCAGACCCGAGCTGGGAATCGAACCCGGACCCTGGAGGTGCAAGGGCGACAGTGCTATCCATTAACTTCCAACACCAACATATTTAATGTACAGTGGAGATTTGCTTTAACATTTAAACTTTGAGTGCATGCCAGGTTAAAAACACACATTTGTCAGTGTAGTGCTGAGTGTGCACCTGTCTCTGGGATGTGGTTGTTCTTGAACACTTTCAGTACAGCCAGTGGCCTTCTCTGACCCTTTCCTTCCCCATCCTCGTGCTCTTCATCAGAGTCATCCTCCTCTCCGAAGAAAGAGTCCTCGATCTGCTGGGTCGCGTCCATGCAGGCCTTCCGAGGAGACACACACACACACTCATCAAGGATTACAGTAAGATCTCCATCATCGTCGTCGTCGTCATGGCAACCTCCCAGTACATAGAGCACAGGTGTCTGTATTTAACCCCCCAGCTGATCTCCTCAATGTGACCATAAACACACTGAATAAATAAGTGTTGCACTGGTGTTAGCTCTCCAGCTACTTCCTAACCCGACACTTTCCACTTTCAAAGAAATCATTACAGGCGTACAAACATGCCAAAGTGTTACATTTAAAGCATGTTAGTTTATTGTGAACGCCTTTACCCGTTTAATTGTTTTAAATACTTTACAAACGTATACTTTACCCCGCAGCTGCAGCAGCGATGAACACTTCCGGAAACGTAAGACACGCCTTAAATGTAAACACGACTGCCTATTGGTCAGATTAGTTGCTGCCTAACGCTGATTGGTTGTCATGTGTGTCAGGCAAAAAAGCGTGCTCTTTGATTGGATGTTGCATGAAGTGCGCAATGCATTGTGAAAATTTCCCCGCGTTTCTACTGAGTAACGTGCACGAGCTGTGTTACACTGGTGTGCGCGCACATGTTTGTGTTTTCATAATAATAACGATAATAATACAATGATTTCTTTCATTTTTCAAATTAAACTTTTTTAATTAAAAATTTTTTATATTTATAGAAATTACATCATATTTCATATTCATATCTAAGACCAGGCCCTCTTCTATCAGTGTATGATTCATTCACCTTCTATGCCGCCTGTCCTGTATAGGGTAGTATAGGCCTGGAGCCTGTCTGGGAACATACTGATAACACACACTTAGGACCTATACTGCTTAACCGCCTATACCGCACAAGGCGGGGTACACCCTGGACACGTGTATTGGTTAAAATAAAATTAAATTCAGTTCATTATATTGCCTAAGTTGTGTTGTAAGTCTCTTTGGAAGCAAACTAAAAATGACATTTTAGAATGTCACAGACATTATACTACTGTATGTGCAAGACCTCCAGCTGAACCCTATGATCAGTAATCACAGAATATATTAATCAGCAATCTTATGACTTCTCCTGTGTAGCACTGCATCAGGGCACATACACAAATTAGCCTAGTCTGCATGTCTTGAGGACTGCACCAAACCCACCAATCACAAGTAGAACGTGCAAATTCCATGCACACAGACCAGAGGCGTGAATTAAACCCACAATCCAGGAGGTGCAAGGCGACAGTGTGTTAACCACTAAGCAACCACTGTGCTGCCACCTACATTGTCTGCATGTCTGTGCACCAGGCCCAGATTAGCCATCCGGAGCACCAGGAGCAGTAATTTGGCCTGCTTCCAGCCAGTGTGGTTTTTTTGTTTGTTTGTTGTAATATATATTCTTTTTTTTTTGCCCATCCTGTGTACCTTATATAAAGTGATGTACTGTATATATGTATATGTATATATATTTGAGAATGACACAAATATTAGTTTTCACAAAGTTTGCTGCTAAACTGCTTTTAGATCTTTGTTTCAGTTGTTTCTGTGATGTTCTGAAATATAATTACAAGCACTTCATACATTTCAAAGGCTTTTATCAACAATTACATGACATTTATGCAAAGTGTCAGTATTTGCAGTGTTGGCCCTTCTTTTCCAGGACCTCTGCAATTCGACTGAGAATGCTCTCAATCAACTTCTGGGCCAAATCCTGACTGATAGCCCAACCCATTATTTCATAATCACTTCTTGGAGTTTATCAAATTAGTGGGTTTTTGTTTGTCCACCGCCTCTTAAGGATTGTCCACAAGTTCTCAATGGGATTAAGATCTGAGGAGTTGCTGTTGGAGGGTGCTTTGGTACCATTCTTTATTCATGGCTGTGTTTTTGGGCAAAATTGTGAGTGAGCCCACTCCCCTGGATGAGAAGCAACCCCACACATGCTTTACTGTTGGCATGACACAGGACTGATGGTAGCGCTTACCTTTTCTTCTTCGGACAAGCCTTTAGATGAGACTTAAATTTAGATTTAGATTTAGAGACAAGCTCCAGATGCCCCAAACAATCGGAAAGAGGCTTCATCTGAGAATATGACATTGCCCCAGTCCTCGGCAGTCCATTCACCATACTTTCTGCAGAAGATCAATCTGTCCCTGATGTTTTTTTTGGAGAGAAGTGGCTTCTTTGCTGCCCTTCTTGATACCAGACCACCTTCCAAAAGTCTTCGCCTCACTGTGCGTGCAGATGCGCTCACACCTGCCTGCTGATTGGCCGAGCTCTCTCAGGGGGGAGGGATAAGAGGTACTCACGCTCCCACATTAATCAGAATCAGAATCAGAATTACTTTATTGATCCCCGTGGGGAAATTCTCTTTCATTACAGAACAAACTCCTGATGAAAATAAAGATTTAAGAAGACATGTAAAGATGGTAGAGAAGATTTAAATAAAAATAAAACAATAAAGTAATTACAATAAAAATAATACAAATAAAAATAGAATAATATAAACATAAAAATAAAATAAAAATAATTAAAAAAAAATAGTCAAATAACCAATAAAAGTAAAACCTATAGCAGCAATTATATGGACATTAAATTATATTGACATTGTTATTATCAACAGACGTATACACAGTATACATGGTTATTAAGGTGAATTGTGCATATGTGTGTGGTTTATGGTTTGGTGTGATCAGATATGCGAGTTAAATAGTTTGATTGCGACCGGCAGGAATGATTTCCTGTGTCTCTCAGTTGTGCAGCGTGGAAGTTTTAGCCTGTTGCTAAATGAGCTCCTGTGGCTGCCTATCATATAGTGTAGTGGGTGTGAAGGAGTGTCAAGTATTGACCTTATTTTGGACAATATTCTCTTCTCCAACACTCTTTTCTCCAATCACGGCTCCACAGCCAATTAGGGGCATCTGTGAGCTCGCGCACGCGGAAGGAGCGGCTAGCGCTTTCCTCTGAGTGTGTTACTCCACCTCTAATGGTGCGTGAGCAAGCAGTTCGAAAAGATGCAGTCGGCTGACGTCACGCGGTTCGGAGGAAACACGGGAAGGTCTTCGCCCTCCCGACTGAGTGGTAGTAGTAGCCTTAATGTGGGAGCCCCCTAGTGACGGGGAGGAATTGGCTACGACTAATATTGGGGAGAAAATTGGAACCCCCCCAAAAAAAATGTCCTAGCTGGGAATCCTAGACTAAAAGTCATTTAGGAAACTTCTCAGAGCAACTCTGAGTAAGTAAGGTCCAAAAACCTTTATTTTAGTGAGGAGTTTGATAAGTAAATTGTATAATCATGAATGCTGGCCACTTTATGTAAAGTTTCTGTTATAGGCCATATATCTTACAGTTAATTAAACAGCCAAATGTTGAAGATGTGTCTACTTTTAAAGCAATGAATTTCCAAACATTAGTTACTATATTAAAGTTCTTACATTTATTTACTATACTGATTTTATTACTTGGAATACATTTTAGATTGATGGGAGCAAAATGGCTCAGCTTTTACCAATTTACATGATTGCAGGACTGTCGCACTTTTGGATGGTATGTAGCCAACAATCCAGGAGAGATGGAAAGAAGTAAAACAACAAGAAAACCCAAATAGGACAGTAGAGCAGTGTTTACTTTAATGTTTAGTGTTTGGAGAATATTTCTTCTTTTCGCCATTTTGTCCTCTGCTATAGAAACTCTGAAGCCTCCTAACGTCCTCTTCCTTACTTTTAACAAATTTTAACTTTTTAAGGTCTTTCATGAATAATTTTTATCTTCATCAAGATTTAGTCCTAAATATAAGGGGAAATTCTAAGAAAATGTCATAATTCTACACATTTTCTTAGAATTTTCTAACTAGGAGCAACTTTTAGGCTTAAGAACTTTTGTGAATGCGGGCTCTGATCTGTGTCGGCAACTCAATGAAGAAATATGTGTTTATATGGAAGCTTTGCCAGTGTGTGCTAATGGGGAGCCTTTAGACATCAAACTGTGGATTTGGGGTGCGTATATGTCAGGTAGAATAAAAGTTATCATTACTTTTATAACATTGCTGGAATATGGGAAGATCATATAACCAAAAAAAATTTAAAAAAAACTTGCGAAAACAATCATAAAAGTGATCATGTGTATCTGTTATTTCTTTGCTTATTTCTGATCTCTTTTTTTCACAGTCATGTTTGAATAGTTTGTTAAAATGCAATCAAATTGAGTTCATCATATTGCCTAGGTTGTGCTCTAAACCTCGTCATTAAACACTTTAAAACACTAAACAGATAAAGACATTATATTACTGTATGTGCGAGACCTGCAGCTGAACCCTATAATCATTAATGACAGAATACAGTAAACAGGTTAGTCTTATGACTTCTACCGTGCAGCACAGCCGCAGGGGGTCTGTGATTGATTTGAACAGCACCATTCAGTCATTATCATATGTAGGCATTTAATACTGAGTTCTTATACTCTCACTCGACCTTGTCATCTATACTGCTTTATACTGTATACAGGGTCAGAGTATAGGGGGAATGAATCATTTTCTCACTCATTCACACACTACAGGCGATGTGGGAACGCCAGTTAGCCTAATCTGCATGTCTTTGAACAGTGGGAGGAAACCGGAGTACCCGGAGGAAACCCACCAAGCACAGGAAGAACATGCAAACTCCATGCACACAGCCCTGAGTTGGGAATTGAACCTGAAACCTGGAGGTGCAAGGTATCAGTGCTAACCACTACACCACCATGCTGCCTTGAGTTCTTAAAATCATTTCTTATACTACACACAGTGCCATTTAGTGGCCGAAATATTGTGGTTTGGCGTTGGATCCAGGATTGTTAAGGTCCAAAGAGAGCATTTAAAACTTTTATCCCAGCTGTTTAGGAGTGTCCTACTATTTTATAAAGGAACCAGTGTTCTACCAGGGACCAAGTGAAAATTTGCCTGAAGACCAAAAGCTGCTTGATCTCTGATATATTTGTGCCATGTGGTGAATTTTCTGCTTTTATGTCAATTATATTATTATTAATGTTTATTAATATTATATACTGTAATACATTATAGTATAAAACAGTATAATAAATATATTTCATAAGCTAACCCTGTAAAATGTCTTGCCATGTGTTTGTCGATATGAAAGAAAGAGTCAAAAAGTAGCCAATGTTTCACGTTTATTTTATTGTTTTTTTCCCCAGAGGCTCAGGTCCTTCCATTAGGAAATTGAAGTATAAAATGTAAGGGACATTCTTAACACCTCATGATCGAAAAGAAACAAAAAACATGCAAAAAAAAAAAAAACTTCCAAAAAAAAAAAGTCTAAAAGCTTTGGGCTCAGATACAGGACACACGACACGTGTTCTCTAGATTTATGTCAAAAAAACTGCATTACTTTCTTATTAACGTTCTACAATCGGTCTTTTGGAAAAAATTTAAAGTTTCCCGCACCATCCGTTCTACATTCCTAGTTCCATCGAAGCCGTCCAGGCTTCCCTCTCTGCAGACGTTGGTTGGCGTCCAGGCAGGAAGACTGAACAATGCTCTCTGTCCGAGTCTCATCCTTGTTTTTCGTTTCCCTTCCATCGTTCCATCAAAGCCTGACACTCTTTGTAAACCTTTTGACTGAATACTGTGAATAAGGACATGCTGAAGTGGCATCGTTGTGCAAAGTTGTCCCGTTGTAGTGCAACACCCACGTTAGGAGGAATACACGAACACTTTTAGAATCATTCTGACTTGAATCTGTTCTGGGGGTTCCGATGTACGTTTAAACAGTAAAGGAAGTGTCTAAAGTAAAAGAAAGGGGAAAAAACAGAAAATAAAAAATGATGGGTCTGAACACACATATTACCTTTAGGGAAGCTTCCTACCTTCTCCATCACAGCATCCTTACTGAACATGAGTGCATTCGTCTAGCCCTGCAACGATCTTATTGGCCAGATTGATATAGCTGGTTTCCCAAACACAGACTTAAACTGGTCTCAGTGCTTTTCTCATCTGAAGATCATGTCTAAGGTGGGATCAAAGTTAGTCTGGGTAAGAGAAAGTAGGCCACATCAGATCTTCCCTGCTGTGAATCGGAGAGGAAGTGAAGACATTGGTACGGTAAAGAAATATAACGCTCGTAATGGATAACTATAACTACTAGTGTTTTTTATTCTGTGCTGAAGAACATTTGTTCAAGACTCCTCTGGTTGTTTTGGCCCCATTTGACTAGTGCTAACATTAACTTCAAGACACTTACGGTTGATTCCGCATGTGCTGTGCTACATTTTTCACCCCCTTAAAAACCACTAATCCTGCTCCCACTCCCCTGCCCTTTCCCAATCGTCTCCGCTTCTTAGGCGACCTCCTCGCCCTCCTCTTCGAACTCGCCCTCCTCTTCAGCTGTAGCATCTTGGTACTGCTGGTACTCGGACACCAGGTCGTTCATGTTGCTCTCGGCCTCGGTGAACTCCATCTCGTCCATGCCCTCTCCGGTGTACCAATGCAGGAAAGCCTTGCGCCGGAACATGGCGGTGAACTGCTCAGAGATGCGCTTGAACAGCTCCTGGATGGCTGTGCTGTTACCGATGAAGGTGACGGCCATCTTGAGGCCTCGTGGTGGGATGTCACACACGGCCGTCTTGACGTTGTTGGGGATCCATTCCACGAAGTAGCTGCTGTTCTTGTTCTGCACGTTCAGCATCTGTTCGTCCACCTCCTTCATGGACATGCGGCCGCGGAAGACGGCGGCTACGGTAAGGTAACGGCCATGACGGGGATCACAGGCAGCCATCATGTTCTTGGCATCGAATACCTGCTGTGTCAGCTCGGGCACGGTGAGAGCGCGGTACTGCTGGCTTCCCCGGCTGGTAAGAGGTGCGAAACCAGGCATGAAGAAGTGAAGACGCGGGAAGGGCACCATGTTGACGGCCAGCTTGCGCAGGTCAGCATTGAGCTGCCCGGGGAAGCGGAGGCAGGTGGTGACGCCACTCATGGTAGCGGAGACGAGGTGGTTTAGGTCGCCGTAAGTAGGAGTGGTAAGTTTCAGAGTGCGGAAGCAGATGTCGTACAGAGCTTCGTTGTCAATGCAGTAGGTCTCGTCTGTGTTCTCCACCAGCTGATGCACGGACAACGTCGCGTTGTAGGGCTCCACCACCGTGTCAGACACTTTAGGAGAAGGCACCACACTGAAGGTGTTCATGATGCGGTCGGGATACTCCTCCCGGATCTTGCTGATGAGGAGCGTGCCCATACCGGATCCGGTGCCGCCACCCAGGGAGTGGGTGAGCTGGAAGCCTTGGAGGCAATCGCAGCTCTCAGACTCCTTACGCACCACATCCAGGACTGAGTCCACCAGCTCTGCTCCCTCGGTGTAGTGGCCTTTAGCCCAGTTATTACCTGCACCACTCTGACCTGGATCGATATACAAGGAGTGAATATCAACGATTGTCATAAAATAAGGCAGATATTTTTCTAAAAATGAAGTAAATCAATCCTTAAATCTTTCTCCCTGTCACTCACCAAACACAAAGTTGTCAGGTCTGAAGATCTGTCCGAAGGGTCCAGAGCGCACTGAGTCCATGGTGCCAGGCTCCAGGTCAACAAGAATAGCACGGGGCACATATTTACCTCCTTCATTAAAAAGAGAGGGAGAAAAAAAGGACAGCAGGTTAACACACATAAAGATAACATATAATGGATTAGGTAAATGGTTATTTATCAGGGACAGGAACGACGAGAACCTAGTCGATACGATGTTATCACGATACCTAGCAGCCGATTCGATTTGAATTGCGATTCATGATTTTAAAAACATCCAGATTCTATATGATTTTTAGACTAAACAAATAACATGCTCCTACAACTCTGAATGCTGTGCTGCCTTGCAATATGTGAATAAGTTAGAGTGCGCCACCTGCAGGATTATAGAGAAACTGCAACATACAGTATTGCCACCTCAAATATAAACATAACTAAAATAAAAAATCATTAAAAAAAAATCTGTGATGTGTGAATTTCTACACAAAGAGTCGAGATAAGTAATTGAAACGAATTTTCCTCATCTTTAATATTTCTATCAGTGCTGTACGTTTAATGTACTTGTAAAATCAGTTCCGCTTAAAGGTAGCTCAAGCACACTGTTCAGCACACCTGGCGATGCTTCCTCAGTCATCTTATTATCCAAGCTAAATGTATTATTATCACGCGATTATGGGAAGCCATTAGGGTCAAACTTGTATGTGATTAATATGATTAATTTGCGTATGATTAATATGCGTTAAGGTTAATAACGACAGCGGTAATTTATTTATTACATAGCTATTAATTAATCCTGTATGTGATCTCTGAGCTAAAGTAAAGTGTGTGTTTTTTACAGTAGTACCTGTAGCCTCGTTATAGTAGACACTGATTCTGTCGAGCTGCAAGTCGCTGTCCCCGTGGTAGGTTCCTGTTGGGTCGATGCCGTGTTCATCGCTGATCACCTCCCAGAACTGAAATAAAAATCATTAACTTAATTGACTTCTTTCCATTACAAAATCATGCTGTCAGCTCATCCACAGTCCAAAATAACTTGTTATTTCATGTCCGGGAGACATGAGGCTGGAACGGGTGGAAACATAACGACAGCACTGCATGTGTCTGGTTGCATTCCAGTACCCCCGCAGTTCATGTATCGACTCAAATGTAAGTCTTTATTGAATCAAATGCAACATGTGGCGTCCTCATTTCTTTGTGTCTGAAAATATTGCACTTGCCTGAAATTGCTAATTAATTTATTTTAATGATGTTTAGGCAAAATATCTTTGTATACTCCAAATACGACAGTCTGATTCAGATTAAAAGTGCTGAGAAAAAGAGGATAAAATGAAAAGGCTGTGTCGACAGACATCGAGGTGAGTGTGGCGAAATGGCTTTGAAAGAATGAGGACAATGTGTAGCGCAAAGTCTGAGCCAAGACCTCCCTCTCGTTACTCCGTCAAACCACGAAGACAAAACCCATTCCCGCATCAGACACACAAACCAAACCTAACTTGCTTTCTCATCAACTGTACCAGTCGGGGGAGAGAGAAAAAAAAAATCAATTGACATCACCGCTCAGTAATGTCAGGGTATTCACACATCTCTCTGCCGGAGCTATTCTCAGGGCGGCTGCATTGTTAAACAGCCAGGGACAAACCCGTGATTTACCAACTTGCTATTCACCCCAAGTCTCCGAGCAGCTGGAGACCCCGTTGCTAGAGCCACGTCTTCCATCTGCTGGGGCTCGCCCCTCCCCACACCCTCTCTCTCTCTTACACACACACACAGACTTCAATGCCTCCTGAATATCGAGGCACATCCACGCCCACTAATGCGGGGAATACACTGAAGGCATTATCTTAAAAGAATTGGGCTGACCAAGCCTATTGAATATCTCAGACAAATGTGACTCTTCTTTAAAGAAAATTTTTTAATCAGGACATTTTCAGTCAGCCTATGGTGATAAAACTGGAAAGCGTCAATAATGTTAATAGAAGATATAATGAGTCATTACATAATACTGTATATGATTTTCCTAACATGATCAGATTTCTCTAGTGATAAGAACAAATCATGCAATTAGCGTCGACTGCAGCCCATCATGGCAGACATTCCACCTCATCTACTCCAGCTCATCGTTCAACAACAAAATATTCAAAAGGATCTGCATGCTCCTATATATATATATATATATATATATATATAAAATCATGCACGTCCTACAGGATAACACAAAAAGAAAGCTAAAAGTCTTCCTCCATGTCGCTGTGATGAGGTTTCTAGGCTGAGGACTAGTTTTCTTTGTCCATGATTCTCTTGCCCCACCCTTCTCTATTCTCCAAGCGAAAAGCAACAGCTTCCGATGAAGATATCCACATTTTCGGAGGTAAATAGTCTAAAAATTCATTATGCATGTATATGTCTAACCAAAGAGAAAACAATATTTCTATAATATTTTTATAAATACATAATGTATTGATCTAATACCAGTACTGATCTAATGAAATGTCCTCCTCGCCGGTGTGACAGCTGTTTAAAGGGACGGGTGACACCCAGCAACAGCACACGATAAAGATGGCTCATGGTTCGCACCCAAGTCCACATTTCACAGCGCTGTATTTCCTATTAATAATCACATTTATTTTCACATAGCTTAACTTTGGGGTTTGGGATGTGGCTATGATAGGAAAAAAAAAGAGATCGAGACATTTTTGTCTGCACAAGAGGGTGTTTGATTATCTGAGATTTATTCTTTTACCATTACAAATAAAAGTAAATAATGATATTTTGGACTGATTTCATATGCAAATTAAAATTGCTGTATGTAGAATAAAACTATTTTACATTACATTGATTGGAAAATAGAAAGATATTTATAATTAATATAAATATTAGGAATTGAAAGTCATGCAGACATCTGGTTTATATATATATATATATATATATATATATATATATATATATATGCACGGTTATACAAATGAAAAAGAGATAAAGGATTGAATGAGGCAGGAAGGCCACTCCTCTGGAGTCTTTTCATTGTTGCATCTCTAAGCTGCAGTCTGTCTCAAATGCATGTGCAATATATTTTATATTTCGTTTTTAAAGCTTTGCTTACCTTGGCACCGATCTGGTTACCGCACTGGCCGGCCTGGATGTGCACAATCTCCCTCATGGTTGCTCGATGGAACGGTCTTGGTGTCTCGGATGTAACGGCGTGGCTGCTCGCTGTAGCCGGACAAAGGCTTTATATTCCTGGATTTACTCCAGCGCGAGACTGGGTGCGCTGTGGGCGGAGCGGATTCAAGCCCCCGCCCACCTACAATCTGATTGGATGCAAAGAAGCAAACGCGGCAAAGATCAAGTCAAAAAGGTTACTGTTGAGCTAGCAATAGGGTCGCGTTGCTGACAGAAAAAAAAAGAAGTTTGTAGAAATGTTAGCTTCAAATTAGCTTTAATATAATCAGTAATATTATTGTTTCAGATTAAAGCACATTAGTGATGGGAAGTTTTAATCATTTTAGTGACTCGGTTCTTTGAATCACGTTCATCAAAATGGACAAATCTTTTTTGAGTCATTTAGTTCATTTCGCTTTTCTGAATAAAATAAAATGTTGCATTTTCAATTAAAAAAAAAACTCCCAATACGTCTACATACACAAATTTTGGCTATAGTTCTATTAATGAAAATATTACAATGCAGCTAAGGACATATTATAATAAACACAATGAGTAGCTCACCTCTTGTATCTTCCAGTTTGAGTCATTTTTTCAAGTTCTTTTGAATCTATTGGCCCGCATAGCGTCTGTGGGAGTCAAGTGACAAAGGATCGAACGATTTAGACTAGAAGACTCATTGAGCAGAACTGTTCAATTCTGTTTCCTGTGTACTGCACTGCATAGCATCTATGGGAGGTACGTGACCAAAGAACGAACAACTCAGAGTGGAAGAGTCGTTGAGAAAGAATCGCTCAATTCTGGTCCCTGTACATAACCTACTAGGATTTTGCGATGATTTGCGCATACCAGTAGAAAATTAACAAAACACTCTCCAAGACTATTCGTTCTTTTGGGTCACGGTAAAGATTTGTTCAAAAATAATTAATCGTTCATGAACAACTCTTAACTAAAGCACATGTACATGTCTGCCTGTCTTTCTGTAAGACAGAACTCTCTGACTAACTTTTTGCAAAGAAATCAAATTTTGTAAATTTAAGTATCTTACGCCTTGTTTACACTAAGTTGTACTTCTTATGTCGTCAGCCTAATAATACACTCCCAGTTTTGTGTGATGCTGTGACATAATCTGTGCCAGACCTGCTCATAACCTTACTTCTACACAGCATTTTGATTTCATTTATGGCACAGGTTTAACTCCAGCCAAATACCTAAGTACTTCCGAAGTTTTATTCATTTCTGTCCAGTCAGTTATGTTTGATCCTGTGACAAAATCTGGCTGGACAGACATACAGACAGACATACATAGAGACATACAGACAGAATTTTTCATGAGAATGGATTTAGGTCCTCCAATGTATGAAATGTAAAGGTATCATTAAATAAGCTAGTTCTGACCAATGTACAGACAAAACCTTTCTTTTAATTATATAGATATTCCTTTTGTGACAAAATTTAATTTCTCCAGGATCATTATGCATCAACACAGAACATACAGTATGACAACACACAACGCAAACAGAACTGGGATGTTTAAATATATGTATCACAATCGTTAGTTGCACTAGCATACACAGCATGGGTGAAAGGAGGTCAGTGTAGAAAGCAGTACTGAGCAGAGAGCAGTTACCTGCCAAAATGCACATTCAAAACCAGCCACATGCATTTAAACAAAAAAAAAATCTGATCTCATTTTCATTTTAAGCAACACTTTGTGTACTTAATAACACAAAATGTATTTAATCATCATGTACATGTGCATAGAAACAAGGGTAGCTCAGTAGTTACGGTGTTGGACTGCTGATCAAAAGGTCTTCGGTTTGAGCCCTGACGCCATTGGGTTGCCACTGTTGGACCCTTGAGGAAGGTCTTTTACTCCTAAGTGCTCAGATAAAATAGGGAATTAAGCTGGCGATCTGACCCTGTAAGTAACACCCATCACCAAATGTGCTAGGTACCATGTAGATTTTCAGATTCCTGTCTAACTGTACTTTTGTTATCAGTGTATCATAAAAGTTTTTCTTGTTTGTTTGTTTTTAACTTAACTGGCTGCTGTAACATTACAGTTTCCCTTTGGAATGATAAAAGTACTCTATCTATCTATCTATCTATCTATCTATCTATCTATATCTATCATCTGTCTGTCTCTCTCTATATATATATATATATATATATATATATATATATATATATATATATATATATATATATGACATTGTTATGAATGTCACATAAATAGTTTTTATTTTATAAATTGCATGCAATTATGGAATTTGTTTATAGAATAAAATTATGTCATTTTTTTTACGATCTAAGAAATGTACATATGTTGCATTAGAAATGAGTTCTTAATAGTACAGTAGTGTGTAGTTTTGCATTGAATTTGTGTGCCAACAAACATGTTTAAAAGATGAAATGATAAGTACTCATAAACATTTCTTTAAAGACAGCTTTCTCTTAATAACATTTAAGAAGTTCCACAGAGGGGAAACATGTTTCATATATGATTACTACAGATCAAGTGATCTTAATACCATAATACACATTGACATCAGCCCTCTTGCACTTGCATGCTTTGAGTTTGTGGCTTATATATACACAGAGGGGTCCAAAAATGTACACACATTTCAACAGTTGTTATCCATGCCCTTTATTAAAACTCGAATATAATTATGGCAGCAATGTGTAGTACTGTATTATGTTTCCTCTGAAGATATCAGTAGTTGCACCATGGTTGTTCCTATCATGTGACCATCAGAATAGGGTCAGATTTTTTTTTTTTCATGTTGGGCCCCTATATATTACCATGGCAGAGATTTAGAAAAGATATGAAGTATTAATTCTGTGTCTGGAATTTGCAGTATGTTGTGTGGAGATCCTGTGTTCTGCTGTCTGTGGAACAAATCTGCCCATGACCATTTCCTCCAGCCCTCGGCCCTGTGTCTAATCAGATCTAGTTTTATCTAATCTAATCTGTGATAATGTAATTTAAACTAAACCACCATTGACAGAAATCCTATTTCTCTAAGATGTCCACCATCTGTTTTTCTTCTTAATTCTTATTGTTTTACTTAGTTGCCCTAATGACTATATTATGGAAGCATTTCTTTTTTTCTTTTTGGCAGATGTATAAGGTGCTATGTTGCCCAGTCATTTTCCATATTGTGGTCCTTGTTTCGCTGTCGCCTCTTATCTCTAGGGTTGGGGGTTTGCATCCCGCATCTGATCACTAAGATGGAGTTCATATCTTCTCTACGTACTTGGGGGGTTTCCTCTGTGTACTCCAGGTTCCCTCCAGTCCAAAGACATGTATTGTAGGCTAATTGGCGATTGCCTGTAGTGTATAAATGAGGTGTGTAAATATGTGTAGATCTGTAGGTCTCAAGGAGGTGGGTTCTCAGCACCATGTCTTCTCCTTACAGCTATGATCACTGGCTTAAATAAATAAATTAATGATATCTTGTGTAGGGTAGTGGTGAGGGGGCCCTTGCAGGGGGTGTCAACCTATTCCAGGGCACATGCATGCAGACACACACACACACAGTCATACACAGTTTGCAATTTGGGAACACATAGGAAAGTCTTAGGACTGTGGGTGGAAATGCACAAACCTCAGGGAGAACAAGCAAGCTCCACACATACACAGATTGCAGGTGAGCTTCAAATACTGGAGGTTTTAGGCAACTGTGCTAACCACTAAGTCATGGGCCCAAGCACTGTAGCATAGTAGTGAAGTGTCTTCTTGTTCTTTTAAACAAGCAAAAGAGGTTGCAAAATTGTGGAATTTTTGATATTTCAAACGGTTTATCCATGGTGTGGCCTTAAAATGCAAAAAGTGTCTAATAACTTTCAAAGTTATAGTAACATTCTTTGTTATATATAATTATATAGTTATATCTTATGGCATAATGTGACATGTTCTCCCTGTGCATAGTGGGTTTCCTCTGGGTATTCCAGTTTCCTTCCACATTCCAAAGTTGTGTAGGTTAGGTTAATTGATGTTCCCAAATTGCCCGTTGAGTGTGTGTGTGTGCAAAAACCTGTGATAATTTGCGACCCTAAATACAGGATAACTTGGTATAGAAGATGAGTGAGATTACAGTCTTCATGTCTCAGTTAATATGGCTAATTCACTTCATTGTGATAATTTGCATGTAAATAATCATGCAGAAGCTTCATACTGTACAGCACATAACACAGATCTCAGGACAAAAAAACATTTTACTCTGGGTTATTTTTTCAGTTTAACAGTTAGAGGGAGAGTCAGTGTTTTTTTTTTTTAGATCAGTGTACATTGCTGTGATAAGTTTCATTAGACATAAACCCTGGAGGCGTAAGGCGACAATACTAAGCCACCATGCTGACCAAAAAAATGAGAAAATATATATATATATATGCAAAGGGTCCAAGCAATATTTGAAAACAATGATCGGGTCCAAGCACCTGCACCATTGCCACCTGGCTGCACCAGAAAGACAGTGGGCACATGCATTTAATTAGCACTGTCGCCTTGCCCCTCCAAATGTCCACCTTGGGGTCTGTTTGTGATTAGGTTATTTGCAGATGTCTCCTCTGATAGGCTCCAGGCCTCGTGACCATGTATGCAGGATAAAGCAGTATAGACGATGAGACAATGGGATGAGACTTTTTTAGACTTAAGCCAGTTTTCCTTCTGAAGAAAAGCTGCATTGGAGCATCTTTACCACCAGGGGGCGGAAAATCTGTGAACTAGGAAAAACAGTGGGCGTGGTGTTGTTTTCCGGGCCTCAGGGCGTGGTCAGTGTGTGTATGATGCGTTGTGTCGTGTTTCTCTCTCGTACACAGACGGCTGGAGGAGGGGATTTACTTTAAATCGTCTACATTCCTTCCAGGGTATTGCGTATTTCTGCCCCGCAATCTTGCGCCTTTTCCTTGGTGTTAGCTCTCGGTAAGTAACGTCCGTGTCTCGCGCTATTCCTTCTTAACGTTACTACAGACCGGAGTGAAGATTTAAACCACACACACACACACATAATGGGATTAGTTTACATGAACTAGCGGTGGTACAGCACAGTGCTGAATGTGTTCATATATTTGACGTGTTTTTTTTCTTCTAAATATAAATCGGTTTTGTCTGTTAATTCGACAGGATATGAGCGTCGTCGTAGTGGTGTCACAGTGAACGTTAATTCATTTCGTGTCGTTTCCATGGCTACGCTAGCTGAGCTAACACAGCTAATCGGTCATAGCTGCAGTTTATTAACAATTTGTTGCGTTTTATATAACATAACGCTTTCCTGTCGGAAAATAAAAACAATATTTTTGATAAAACAGTATCTTCGCAGTGTAATTTTAGTTATTGTGTAGTTTATTTCAGTTGAGAACTGCGTAGGGCCTGGTTTATCCTAACCCTGCTAGCTAACGCTACTGTGAGGTGAGCTACCTGCAGCAGCAGTGTAAACACTTTGTAGTGTGCGTGCGCACGTGCGTGCGCGTGATGAAGACAGTTGTAACAGCTTGATTTAGTGCCTCTGCAGCCCTGCTCAAAGGATGCACGAGGCTTTACTGTAAGTCTGTAAATGATCTGGTGTGTGGGATGGATGGATGTGGGCTGCAGACGAATGGAGCTGTACAAACAGGAAGTGGGAGGATGTGAGTGAGGGGGAAAAGGAGGGTGTGTGATAAAGGAGAAGTCATGTGACCTGGCTCATTTCATTTTCTGTCTGAAATCTGACATCTGATTCATCTGCGTTTATGGATCAATTTGATTTGAAGCCCACACACACCCGTCTACTGCACGTCCAAGACGTTTACATTATAGATCCATCCATCTAGGAACCTTTGTAGTCCAACTAGGGGACAGTAGAGGCCGATGGTGATTACTATACTATTTTTACCACCATGGTAGGACCAAGATTAGCCTAGACTTTGGACTGTGGGAGGAAACTGAGGAAACCCACTAAGCACAGAGAACATGCAAACTCACAGATTCTTGACAAAGTTCCTGAAGTGGGAATTGAACCCAGACCCTGGAGGTGCAAGGCGACAGTGCTAACCAGATCTCTATATGCAGTAATTTGAAAGTCTATACAAAATAAGCAATTAAATATTTATTGTCTATTTTCAGTAGCTATGTAAAACATGTGGACAATTTGATCTTTGATGGCCTTGTACTGTATATGTCTTTGTATTTGTATAGGGAAAAAAAACTAACTTTAGAGAATCTTCTTTTTCACGCTTCTGGGCTGTAAATGAATGTGAAAGGACTCTGGTTGTTCTGTCATACCGGGCTCTCAGGTCGGGTATTTTACACGCCCTCACCTCTGACTTCTGTGGATATGTTTGCTCTAAATGACTTGTTTTCTCTCAATGTGGCGCTTTACATTACAGCTTATTATTAGCGGTAACGCTTTTGGATATAGATATGTGTTATAAACTGGTTTTAAACTAGAGATCGACCGATATGGGTTTTTTTATAACCGATGCCGATGTTTAGAGGTCAGGGTCAGCCGATGGCCGATATGTGCTGCCGATTTTTTTGGCCGATTTTTAGGGGCGATATCTTAAAGTTTTCCCTTTCATTTGCATGCTAAAAGGTCACACTAATAACGAGTGGATGCACAACATTTCTAAACTTAACATAATTTATTGAACACTGACTTATAAATAAAACAGGTAATATAAAAAAACTGTGAATCATTTAAATAAATGTTTTAGAGCATTTATCTAGCAGAATTTTTCAAGTTTGTTGGAACATGAATAAACTTAAATATACATTTAAATAAAATGAATACAACATAAATAAAATAAATAAAAATCAATTAAACTGAAAAATATAAAAATAAAAACTAATATATACAAAACATAAAAAGAAAAAAATTATAATGATGTGCTGAAACACTAGCAACTAGGGCTGCACGATTTGGGAAAAATGTTACATTGCGATTATTAAGGTCAAAATTGCGATTTACGATTGCGATACGATAAACAAGTGGTATGACTCAACTTGCTTGTTATCAAGGAAAATGCACTTACATTACTAATAATGCTGAAATTTTAATTTCTTAACTGAGATATAGTGTACAGTGCAATCTAGCAACTAGAAATGAACAATGTTTTCTAATTAAAACAAAATTTTACAAATTTAAATAAGAGTAACATCTTTACATTATTGAATTAAATTACATTAAATTAACTTTTAAATTAAATTAGAAAGTCAAAAGTACAGATAAATAAAACAAATACCTATTTAAAAAAATATATTTTTACATTTTGTCCCAAAACAGGGACATTTAAGGAGGATGTAACATACTTTATTGGTATTCTTATTAAATCACTCACCATTTTTAATCTAATGATGAAAAAGAGATTAAAGGAAAGAAAAGTGTCCTTTAAACATATTAATTTTAGAGTCATGCTAATAATCATGAAAATAATTTAAATGAGACATTTCTAGTGTTCTTTGTGACACAGATTTCTACACTGTATTTCCATTTATTCTTAAATAAATCTGTTAATAGCTGTCCTCTCTAACATACAGTTAAGTAGCTTTAAATATGAAAAGATTAAATTAATTTAACTTACCGATGGCCAAATGAAGTCTATACCCGAAGCACTGTAACCTAGTCCAGTGATTAAACCCCCCGCTTTGGCGATGTTCGTGCTGTTGTCTGTTGCGACTGCGACCAAACCATCCTTACAGAGGTCCCATGCAGTCAGTGCCTTCTTAAACCCGCGGCTACAGTGTGTTCTCTCCGGTGTGATCGTCAGGGAAATACGATGTTTGCAGGCAACGGCTTTTCAGTTCAAACTCATTGTGCGCGGTTAGGCTATTATATGTCTCAGTCGTCCTGCTTGACCAAAGGTCCGTAGGAGTTAAAAAGAATTTCACTGCAGTTATTTCAAGTTGAACGTCGCTACGTCACTTACTGAGACTTACAAACACATCTGTAATAATGTGTTGTTTTGTTCTGCTCACACTGGGTTGTGCTTTGTTTGGTCTTTTTACTACTCTTGGCTTTTACCGCCATGCATTTATCATACTTTTCTGTGTTGCTTCAGGTGCTGATATAAATGTGTCGTGTTGCCACCTGATGTGGCGACTTTAGTTTTGCCAATTTTGCGCAGTACCGCTTCCTGCTTAGTGTCCGATATCCTGAAACCAAAATATCGCCAAATAACAGAGCTTGCATTTTTTCTGGGCACAAGTTCAGCGTCGGTCTCTTCTGTATCCATTTTCTTCCGTCTCCACACTGCGCTGCGGAAAGTCACGTGACCACCAGCATGCGCGCTACACAAGACTGACTGGTTATTTTTTATTTTTGACATAAGAAATGGCCATGCAGCTCTTAGAATAAATGTCTTGTTACGTCCGCGAACGCATTTGTTTATTTAATATAATCGCAACATTTGCTGTAATGTAATCGCATAGGCTGACATTGCGATATGATTAATCGTGCAGCACTACTAGCAACCAGCAACATTTGTGTTCGGTATAAATGACACAGAACATCTGAAGTGCATTCTAGTGCATTGAAGTTTTGGCTTGGGGTCCTTCACACGCGGCAGCAGCACATTCCACCGCATCAATAACATGGGACTGCCCGCGGATGTGCCTGACTTTAAATCGGCGCTACTAAACAAGGATATCGGCCGATGCCGATATATTAAAAAATGACAAATATCGGCGCGATATATCGGCCGACCGATATATCGGTCGACCTCTATTTTAAACCAGTTGTGTTTTGTGGTTGTGTTTTTGTTTGTTTCTTTCGCACATTCTGTCTGTACAATCTCATTGATTGGCTCAGTTGAGTGGCATGTATAGCCATGCCCATCTCGAAGGAAAAAGCACTTTATTACTGCATTATTAATTATTCTCATTTATCTGTTAAGCATTGGGGAACTGTCACTTAGTCCTGGTCTGGACCACAGCCCACCATTTTGTGATGCCTGTGTAGAGAAATCATGGACGACCAAATAGATGAGATGAAGAGCACATGTGGAAAGATGCCAATTTTAGGGTTAAAAGCCCTATGTGACATGGATCACAGTGATATTTTCTTCATTTGTTTTATTTAGTCACAACAGGTTCAATATAAAACACGACATGTAGTTAAATCATTAGAAGTGGTGTTAAATAAAATTTAATTTACAGAGTAACAATTAGCTTAAAAAGCTTTAAACAGTGTTTTAAAATGAGCTATAACAAGCGCTACCCAGACACACCACCATTTTGGAAATGATGTCTCACATTACACACATAGACAGATTGTCACATGCCTGCACCGGGACGTTCATTAGATGTCACTCAGGGACTTTATGAGTTAAAGATAAAGCCGAATAAGAACTTTCCAGAACTTTTAACAGGTAGTGACACCACCAGTGTGATCATATAGGTTACAAATGCATTAGACAAAAGAAAAGCATATTGAAATAATTTTATGGCTGTATCAGGATGCCGGTATTAACTCCCCTTTGTGTGGCAGCTTTGGGGACTGACTGTGTATCCCAGCATTTCATTAGTGCTTGGACACTATCAAAGTGTAAAGTTTTCACAGTGCATTGAAGCGATAACCCTACTACCCTGTGGAAATGGCTTAAAACTCCCAGCCAAGTTCCTGTAATGTCTAGTGATGTTGGTGAATGATTTCGTGTACAGTTCCCACAGACAGATGTGTCTCTTCCACGACTTCTGTAAATGTCAACAGGTTTTATGTCTTTTGTATTTTTGTGCATATTTTTAAGAAGTTAAAATCTCAACTCTTTGCAGGTCCAGGACAGTCTCACAATGTTCTACACTTGCGGTCCCAACGAGGCCATGGTGGTGTCAGGTAAGCACGTCACTCCTCACTTCTTTTTTTTTTTTTTTTTTTACTATTTATTTACGAGTAAATCCTTTGCAAGAATGTGACCTTTTCCCTAGGACAGTGTCTCACACAATAATCTCCCGTTTTGTTATGAAAAGCTTTAAACAAACAGGAGGAACAACTCGCTTCCAAAGTCACGCCTACGAGCATATTATGAAAATCACAAAAGTAACAGATGTCGTGAGTATAAAACATGAAGGCATTCAGTGTGCCCAGACAGCCCGAGAGCAAGCTAAAAATCTCACAGTTTAAAGTTATATCACTTTTAATAAAGTTTTGTTCAGACAAAACATGCATGTCATCATTAGAGCAACTAAAATTCAGTTCTTCACAGTATACTTTCTTCTTGCTTTGTGTCCAGACAAAGCCTACTACAGCTTGTGATTGAAAAGTACGAGTTAACAAGTCTCACACAAACTAGGTGTGAATCTAAATAATGCTGGGTTTTCGAATATCAATTTGTTTGGTTTATTAATACAGAATTAAGGGGGGTGGGATGGTTCTTCTTGATAGATGCACAAAATACCATAATAGGACTTGTACATGGACTTTATGCTTTTAATTTTCTATTTGAATTATTGAGAAGTGTCGCTCTAAATATTTCTGCTGAAAACTAAACCGTGGTTACACTAAACCTCATGTTGCTAATTACCCATGAAATATTAATATTTTTAAGAAGTAAGGGGTACAACTGACCTGAAAACTCCTAATGTAGTCTATAAAAAAAAAAAAAAGTAGGAAAAAAATAAAACCCAAAACCCCTTTCTTGGTGCTGCATAAAGTTTTCTCCTGATCATCTTATAGACTTGCTGTGGCATCCAGCAAAGTGTTGAAAACTCATGGTCCAGACCATATCACAGATTTGTGTAACGGTTTAGAATATTTTTTTTCAGGAAGGAAAACATCATTCTCTTTTCTATTTCTTTTAGAACTTAAAGGACACATGAGGAACATGGCCTTAAACGAAAGAGGAAGATTTAATACAAAAATTCAAATATTTAAAATATTTAATACTTAATTGTTAAATAAAATAAACATGCAGTATGATATAAAGCATGATGATTTCTTCTTGAATTTATGTGATTGAAACACTGGCTACTCCTATTATGAATTTATATGCATCACCCTAAACGTGTAATAGATAATTTGGCTAATTTTACTGAAACTAAGCATCTAGTACCGCAAATATTTAAGCTTTTATTATTATTATTATTATTATTGGAGTCTGGGATTTTATCACTAATATGTACAGTAGCAACCCTTGTGGAACAAGCGCAAGAAAGACATTTAAAACAAACAGACGTTACACTTTTTATTATTTAAACTAGTGAAATTATAATTTTCATGTGCAAAATCAGGATCAGGAATGAGACGCAAATGTAAAGCGGCCAAATGTAATTTACATTCTGCACTATGATGCTTAGACTTCATCAGTTCATCTGCGGTTTATGTACCTACTGAACCATGGACAAGCAACTCAACTACGGTCAGGTGCACCATTAGTGCCTAGGAAGTGTAAATGGAATTGAAAGGTTATATTTGGAATCTGTCAGTGTGTGTAAGGAGTGTGTTTCAATTGGGGGAATTACAAAATGTCAGGTTACAAAATATCCCAACCGTTCTTAGAGTTTCTCAATTCTTGACATTGCCATTAAATGTATCTAAACATGTTGTTTAAAAATCTAGATTTTTTGTTGACCTGAATAATTTTATCTCCATCTTTTATTTAAACCACACCTGTATCTACAGTGTAGAGGCGGTTCACAGTTTATGAAAATAAAGATCTAAATCATTGTAAAGAGTGAAGAAGCAGAAAAACCTTGCTCTTAACTTTTAGCGTCTTCGATCTTTGTTGTGACATACTCTTGTCTTCATTTTCCTGTCCAGTGGTTGCACTAAAGTCAGTGATGGGTTGTGTTGCAATCATGTTTCGGTGCAGTGACCTTTGGTTTTTTCCCATTATTTCAAACCACTGCTTAGTGCTTCCATGTTTCCACTTCAGATAAATAGACGTTTTTTTTTCTTAGAATGGATTTTTGTATGATGTGAAACTTTAGGTTGAGGAAAGTGATGAGGTATCCTTCTACATGAATTGTAGATTTTTGGGTGCTGATCTGTAATTTTTTCCCCTTATATTTCTTTTTCAGGCTGCTGCCGTTCTCCTCCACTCATGGTTGCCGGAGGACGAGTGTTTGTCATCCCTTGCATTCAGCAGATACAGAGGTACAAATTCAGTGCCTGTCTGTCCGATTTTAAAGTCTTGCATATATCAAACATGCATCACAGTTTAAATTCCTTTAAGCACAGCACTCATTATTTGTTTTGGGTGATCCAATTGCAAGTGTTCATAGTTAAAATAATTAATTATGAAATTCAACAGTGTAAGCAAATGTAACATACAGGTAGTTACTTACTAACATTCTACGAATTTACATTACCAATTTCCGCAGATACGAACGGACCGCCGTTCTATGAACATTCGTAGATGCAAACATTCGTATATGCGAACAAATTGTGGAAGTAGCTCACATTTATCGTCCTAAAAATAGACACTGCAGTTCCAGATACCAATATTTACAATTATATACAATATTTTCAGTGTCTAAGTAAATGTATAAAATGTCTAAAGTCTGGTATATTGTGTGGGGGTGCGGAGAAACGAGTTGGTTTCAATGAATCAGTCCGGAAGCACATTGATAGAAAATGTCTGTCCTGTAAAGCTGTCCAGATGGTGAATAATCCCAATTTCAGGAAATCCTTAACAAAACAGAGTTTACAGTCCAATACAGTGGAAAACAGCTCAGAGACAAAATGGCATCTGGGATTCTCCTAGTGATTTAAAAGTGCAGAGACAATATTGTTAAATTTTACTGTGAGATTAATTTCCTTAGGTGCGGGTAAGATTTTTGGCCACATGATAGCAGTGTGGGCGGAAAGGGAACCGAGATTTAGTGGATCGGTATCCTTTACATTGTATATTCATGTCAAAGGCGTCAAACTCACTTTGTTGGACTTAAGAACAAATCTGATTTACGAACGTGCTCCTGAAACAGAACGTGTTCGTAAGACAGAGATTATCTGTATATTGTTGACTCAGTCTAGTTTGCGTCCATCACAGAAAATTATTTTGCCGTTTTTCTGTTCTGACTAATGACTAGGGAAAACTGACTTAGGAAAGTCAGCAGGGTTTCTTTTGTCTTTGTCTGAATAGGAATTCTTTGCATACATTGCTTAGGATCAAAGGTCATAATCATCATTAAATCCAGCCTTACAATTGATTTCTAGAGATAAATGCTTTTAAAATGGCGCATATTGCTTTATCTTAACAATCGTGGTGAATGATGGGAAAGGTGTTTACTAGAAACATCGCATGGTCAGTGTTTACACTGTGATCAATGTTATCAGTATGTCTGATACACCAGATCTTCCAAACACCCTGTGCATGCACTCTTGACTAAAGTCTCTCGAGTATGTAGTATAACATAATGGCTTTATAGCAGGACTGGACAATCCACTTACCCGGGAAAACCAGATTATGTGCCTTTTACTGTCGTCTTTTTTTTCCTTATTGTTGTTGTGGACAATAAGACTCTGCAGGCTGTTATGCACATTAACCACAGGGTTTTTTTTTTTTTTGCTATGTGTTAAAAATAAAGTATATTTCTTTGTCTATCTGGCTATGCTATTCATTGGTAAAACACTAGTAAAAATAAATGGCCTGGGTCGACTCCTGACAAACCCAATAGAAAGCTGTGGGACAATGGTGAAGAAGGCAGTGGCGGTGAAGAAACCGTCTTCTGTACACGCTCTTTAGGAAACAATCAAGCAGGCATGGATTGAGCGAGACATATTGGAGTCATATTTTTTATGCTATGGCCATCTGGATCCAGCAGGTTTTAATTAATCAAGGGCTTCATACTAAATATTGATTGTTGTATAACAATTTAATTTTATAAAAAAACATATTTATTATAATGTATTAAAAAAATGAATAAAAACATTAAATTTAACATTTCTCAATAGTTTTGGCCACCCTTTAGCTGCCCAAAGTCATTTTCAGACACCATGAAAATTTTGTAAGGCACTAAATGGTATGGTTTGTACAAGATTTCTGTGATATCGTCTTTTGTTAAGAACACTAGAAGAGACACTCAATAAAAGCAATAACTGTAGGAAGAAATTCCTCAGTGGTAGCTTTGAAGGTTTTCTGTGATGCTGCCTCTCCTAGGCCCTTTCCAGAAGAGGAATATCTATAAAGTAATTTTTAAAGACTTCAGTGAGAAAGAAGGGTTGTGAGGGAACATTGAGGGAACATTGAGTTGAGGGTTAACATAGCAAGCCATTTCTTATCACAAGAGTTTAGATCGCAAGATAATTTTAACTTTGAGGATACAGGAGCATCTTTTTATAAAAGGTCCAAAAGAGACACTTCCAGAGTACATAGACTAAGATACTGGAACACAAATGAACAGTAATGGGTGATTGCTACTTATGAACCCCTCGCTGGAAGAAGTGGTTTGAGCTTGGTTTCTACAGAGATCACTGCCAGTAGTCACTTCAGCTAACAGAGCTGTCAAGTTAGATTGCATTGGTAGCAGGACGACTCTGGGATCAACTATGTGAATCAGATTATTGACCTTGTTGCTTTCGAGGACAGAGAGTCTGTAGAGTGTTCCTTCCTGTCTGACAATGACCATTGTTAAAAGTGCTATTTAAATAAAATAGAAATGAATTGAATGATGTCTTGTACTAATCCTGGAAATTAGGGAGAAAAAGTATTTTTAATCCATGTTCAGTTTAGTTATAAGACTGATTAATGCCTGAAGGTGGTATTTATGATAAATACGTCATCATGCATCTATACACAAGTTTGTTAGAAGGTCTCGGCATGAATGGACACAAAGAGGTATCCAGATGTTTTTCAAACTGGTGCTTGTCCATGGTTTATAGGCCCACAGGTAGCTATTTTACGTAATTAATTAATTTATTTATTTTAGCAGCCACAAAGAAATATGGTTTTTGTTTTTTGTATTTTTGCTGCTTAGACCTGAGCAACATCATTAGCATGATCTAGTTTGTCTACAGATTGTATAAATACACAATAGACTGCTATTGCCTTTAAATCCAGCTTGTCTGTCTGTCTCTTGGTCTCTCTCTCTCTTTCAGGATATCTCTGAATACTCTGACTCTTAATGTAAAAAGTGATAAGGTTTACACCAGGCATGGTGTCCCCATCTCAGTGACTGGCATTGCACAGGTGAAAATCCAGGGCCAGAATAAGGAGATGTTGGCGGCAGCCTGTCAGATGTTCTTGGGGAAATCAGAGATTGAGGTTTCCCAGATTGCCCTGGAGACACTAGAAGGCCATCAGAGAGCCATTATTGCTCACCTGACTGTGGAGGTACTGAGACTACTCTCATATCACACACAAGAAAAAAAAACAGAAATGGAGGAGGGATAGTTAAATATGTGAAAATGGCTTAAATGATTATCTTTCTTTGTATACATTTGTGGTTTGTAACACTCATTAATATCATTTTAAACAGTGTTTTTACTTTGTGTGCGCTCCCTGATTTCCTGCAGGAGATCTATCAGGATCGTAAGAAGTTTTCCGAGCAAGTGTTCAAGGTGGCGTCTTCTGATTTGGTGAACATGGGCATCGGCGTGGTCAGCTACACGCTTAAAGATGTTCATGATGACCAGGTAACGTTCACGTGTGCAACACGTCCTCTTTCGCACACTCGCATCTTTTAACTTTTGCTGACGCTGTCTTTGACGTTTCTCTTTAAGGACTACCTGAACTCTCTGGGTAAAGCTCGCACGGCTCAGGTGCAGAGAGACGCCCGCATCGGAGAGGCTCAATACAAGAGAGACGCAGTGATCCGGGTACAATTGCTTTTCTTCTTAAAGTGCTTTCCTAATTATTATTATTATTTTTAAATTATTATTATTATTATTTTTATTTTTATTTATTTATTAATTTTTTTACGTTTTTGAAGATTTCAATTAGTGAATTATCTGTGCATGTGTGTGTTTAGGAAGCCCATGCCATGCAGGAGAAGGTTTCTGCACAGTACAAGAACGAGATCGAGATGGCGAAGGCTCAGAGAGACTACGAGCTGAAAAAGGCGGTCTATGATATGGAGGTTAACACTAAAAAAGCAGAGTCTGAGATGGCCTATCAGCTTCAGGTACAGCAGTCGCATGACGCATCTAAAAACAAGCAAAAACCGTGCGATTTGTAACTCGTAGCTAAGGTGATGAGAAGAGAAATCTTTTTTCTAAAAAAAACTATAATCAAATGAATTGCTTTGCATCAGGTGGCCAAGACGAAGCAGAGGATTGAGGAGGAGAAGATGCAGGTACAGGTGGTGGAGCGCACTCAGCAGATCACTCTGCAGGAGCAGGAGATCACCCGCAAAGAGAAGGAGCTGGAGGCCAAAGTCAAGAAGCCAGCGGAGGCAGAGAAATACAAGCTGGAGAAACTCGCTGAGGCTGAAAGGTGGAAATGAGCATCACAACACGGCTCTGTTTTTCACTTAAACCTCTCTGTATTGTTACGGCTCAGACCTACGTTAGTCATGTCTTCTTTTTTTTTTTTTTTTAATCTGAAGGCTGCAGCTGATCATGGAGGCTGAAGCTGAGGCTGAATCTATTAGAGTAAGTGGGTTATTATTGTTATTTTTTTATTTTTTTCATAAAAAAATCCAAACAACACAGTTAAAGATTATTTTAATGACTGTAAAAATTCCTGGCGACATAAAAAAGCCTGGAGTCCCCCCCCCCCCTCCCATTTAATAAATCTAAAAAGGTGTAATAGCAAAAAAAAAAAAAAAACCTGAATAAAGATCATTAATTTCATCACTCTCTCTCTCTCTCTCTCTCTCTCTCTCTTTCTCTCTCTTTCATATCACTGTCTCTCAGATGAGGGGCGAGGCAGAAGCATTTGCCACTGAGGCGAAGGGCCGTGCCGAGGCTGAGCAGATGGCCAAGAAGGCAGAAGCTTTCAAACAGTACAAGGAGGGAGCCATGGTGGACATGCTGCTGGAGAAACTGCCCCTGGTCAGGCACCACACCCACTTTTAATTGAATCCTGCCTGATTTTCCTCATAGTAGAGCAGTTCCATAAACATGCAATGTGTTCTTTGTTCAAGATGGCGGAAGAGATCAGCAAGCCGCTCTCGGCAGCTCAGAAAGTCACCATGGTGTCCAGCGGAGGATCAGAGGTCGGAGCAGCCAAACTGACAGGAGAGGTCCTGGACATCATGGTCCGTCTGCCTCAGACCGTGGAGAAACTGACCGGAGTCAACATCTCTCAGGTAAACACAGATACACACTCATTCCTCAGTGTACGCACGCATGGATACATACACTAGTGCCAGGTAACTCCCGATATGGTATTATCACCATACCCAGGCGCCGATTGGATTTGTAGTGTGATTCTGTAAGTATCTCTATTATAAATACCCAAGATTCTACAGGTAAAACTTTAAAAATTAGAATATTGTGCAAAAGTTAATTTATTTTTAGTATTGCAACTTAAAAGATAAAACTAATATATGAGATAGACTCATTACATGCAAAGCAAAATAGTTATTTGTCATACTTGAGATGATTGTGGATTTGGGGTTTTCATGAGCTGTAAGCCATAATCGCAGAAAATTAGAATATTGTGTAAAGGGTTAATATTCTAGCCTCAAAGTATCCCACTCTGCAGGTGTTCTGGCTTAATTAGCTGATTAAAGGGTTCCTGAGCCTTTAAATGATCTCTCAGTCTGGTTCGGTAGGAAGCCCAATCATGGGAAAGACCATGTTCTGACCTGACGGTTGTGCAGAAAACCATAAATTTACACCCTCCATATGGACTGAAAGACTCAAAAGGTAATTGCAAAAAAAGTTGGATGTTCCCAAAGTGCTGTATCAAAGCACATTAATAGAAAGTTATGTGGAAGGGAAAAGTGTGGAACAAAAAGGTCCACAAGCAGCAGGGATGACTGCAACCTGGAAAAGGCCATTCAATAGTGTTGGGCACTTTCACAAGGAGTGGACTGAGGCTGGAGTCAGTACATCAAGAGCAACTACACACAGACGGATCCGGGACAGGGGCTTCACATGTCGTATTCCTCTTGTTAATCTGCTCCTAAACAACAAACAACGTCAGAAGCGTCTTACCTGGGCTAAAGAAAAAAAGAACTGGTCTGTTGCTCAGTGGTCCGAAGTCTTCTTTTCTGATTAGAGCAGCTTTTTGCATCTCATTTGGAAACAAAGGACTCAGAGTCTGGAGGAAGAATAGTGAAGCACACACTGCAAGATGCTTGAAATCCAGTGTGAAGTTTCTACAGTCTTTGTTGATTTGGGGAGCCATGTCATCTGCTGGTGTTGGTTCACTGTGCTTCATTAAGTCCAGGGTCAACGCAGTCGTCTACCAGGACATTTTAGAGCACGTCATGCTTCCTTCTGCAAATGAGCTTCATGGCGATGCGGACTTCATTTTCCAGCAGGACTTGGAACTCGCCCTCACTGCCAAAAGCACCAAAACCTGGTTCAATGATCATGGGATTACTGTGCTTGATTGGCCAGCAAACTCGTCTGACCTGAACCAGACGAGTTGCCAAGAGAAAGACATGATGAGAGACATGAGACCAAACAATGCAGATGAGCTGAAAACCGCAATTGAAGCATCCTGGTCTTCCATAACACCTTAGCAGTGCCACAGGCTGATAGCTTCCATGCCACACCGCATTAAGGCAGTAATTGCTGCAAAAGGGGCCCAAACCAAGTACTAAGTGCATATGCATACTTATCCTTTTTAGAGGTCCGATATGTTTTATGTACAATCCTTGTTTTATTGATTGCATGTAATATTCTAATTTTCTGAGATTGTGGATTTGGGGTTTTTATGAGCTGTGAGCCATAATCATCTCAATTATGACAAATCATGATTTGAACTATCTTGCTTTGCATGTAATGAGTCTATCTCATATTAGTATTACCTTTTAAGTTGCGTTACTGAAATAAATTAACTTTTGCACGATATTCAAATTTTTCGAGTTTCATCTGCATGTTAATCTTTTTTTCAGATTTGGTTACAATTCTAAACAAACTTGTCAAACAATTTGCTACCACCACAAAGGATGCTGTGCGGTAGGTTAGAGCTCACCACCTGCAGGATTATAGAGGAACTGCAACATTTTACCACCTTACAGTATGCTCCAAAATATGCAGTACTGAAATAAAATAAAAAACTAACAATCGTTAGTTCTGCCAATTTTTAATTTTTTTATTATTTTTTTTAGACACTCCCGTATGAGCAAAAATATACTCATCTATAAAACTGTACAACACAACTTCCTTTTCACTACTGGAAACATACGGCTGGAGCTTTGCCCCGTCGCTAAACGCACACGCGTCGTGTTTTAGATGTGCGAGTTTCAGTACTGTACACTTTTGCCGTGTATAATTTAAACATTTATTTAAAAAAAGATCTATTTTTATACTGAACCGAATTCTTTTTTTCCCCCATCTTTAACTTACAGTAATGAGTAACTTATTATGTTACAGCTTATCAGTCACTTGCATTTACTATTATGAAACTATAAGGCATATTGAGCCTTAGGAAGGTATAAGATGCCCAAGTTGGGTGCTATTGACAATATAACTGGTTTATATTCATATGGACCTGATGATACAATTGAAGAATTTAAATGTTCATTACACACAGGAAGTGAAAAGGTGTTCAGTAGTTATAGTGGAGTTAGAGTAAATAAAAACAGCCTCGCTAACTAACATGTCCTTGAAAAGGGTTCTCTCACACCACCTATTTTACACAGTACAGTTTAGCGTGTGTACAGTAGTTAGAGATGCTCTTTAAGTTTGGTTGCAGAAATACAAAGACAAATGATGTGTTTTCTGTGTTATCAGGCTACCTCCACTCGCATGGGCTAAAACAGGAAGCTTGGAAAGTGCGGAGAGGAAGCTGTTCACTAAGGGATGCTGCGGTCACCAGTCGTCCTGTTGCTGTGTATACCTGCATGTTATAAATGTTCTAGTTGCTGTAGCATTATGATAGTCATAGGTGTTTTTTTTTATTTTTTTTTATTTCTGTTTTTATATGCAAGCATGAGACATTTAAATTTATATGGAAAAGTCCCCCCAACCCCAAGCTACATTATTCAGGTAATTAGTGTTAGTTGTATAAGAGTGTGCACCATTGCTTTTTTTAAATATATATATATATATATATATATATATATATATATATATATATAATTTTTAAATCCTGTGATTTGTGTTTAAGTATGCACGTCCGTTAATAGTTCCTAAAAACCAAAGTGCTTTTAGCCTGTGTAATCCTCATTGTCTAACTGTTACTCAAGCTACTGTGTGTACGTGTTTGTGTGCGTACTACTAACGGCTTTACAAATCTTAATACTGGTTTAAACAGGATAAAGTTATACTCTTAAGTAAAACACACCTAAATGAAAGCCTTAAGTGAAACAGAAGTGTGTTTTAAGCAGGTATTGAGATTTGTACAGTGTGACAAATGACGTGATCGCTCTTCCTGCCATCACACTGCCCTTCTTTTACTGTTCTACTTTCCACTACTGTTCCTGTTTACTGTTGACTAGGAAGCCAGAGCTTCATTCCTAAGGTCAGTGACCAAAAACTGCAGATAATCACAGGTGGAGAGAAAGTGACTGGATTTGCAGAAATCTGCAAAGAGCGGTGCAAGGAAGTGTAGTAGAGGAGAGAAATGAAGTGGGGTAAAGTTGGCCACATCTACAGTAAGTGAAACCTGTTTAATGTAGGTCAAGTCGTGAGGGGGGAAATTTTACTCATTCAACCATAACCTCAAAAAAAAAAAAAAAAAAAAAAGGTTTTCTTTGTTATGGAGAGAAAGAGAATCGTGCCTCTGTTTAGTCTCAAACTGAAGTGCGATTTGTTAGCTATTACTACAAGGTTTATCTGCAGCGTCTGCCTTCAGTTATCACCAAGTGCCTGAATACACACGTTCATGCATCGATTCAAAGTAACATCTGCGTAGCATGCATGCATCAATCATAGCCCACATCTGTACAGAATCAAAATGTACTGTTTTGATTTTTTTTTTAATGCAAAATTGCCACTCTATTACCTTGTAGTGTTTGTGTCAATCATTTTTTGCATTTGTGTTTTATACATTATCACATACTAAACTCCTCAAAATATGTTGTCACTGTATACAAGACTATATATATATAAAGGCAACGCTGTATGACTGTTCGGGTTATTTTAAAAATAAACTAAATTCACTGAATTTGGTTTCTTCGTAAGTAGTATGAACTGCATTCATTTTTGACACATTGTTTCTGAAATGGTTACTTTATTAAAACTACAAAAAAAAAGACAACAGCCAACAACACTTAACACAGTTAGCAAAGCTCAGAGAGACAGACCCATTCAGAACCATTCACAACAACAACCATACCAAATATCAGTGAAGAACATTATGTCCCATTGACTATTTACATTTCCTCATATCCCTTTACAATAAAGAAACAGGAGCACAAGGCTGCCTGAACCAAAAAAAAAACAAAAAAACGCTGCCTGAAATCGGAGTTATAAAAATACAAGTTTTAGTTCAGGATTACAGTGTATCAAAAAAAAAAAAAAAGGTTAAAGGACAAAAAAAAGGTTAAAGGACATCTGACATGGCAACATAACCATTTGTGAATCACATTATTTGCTTCTGAATGTTACAGTATTAAAAGGGTTAAGCGAGGGGCTTTACAATCCTCAGACCCCACCATTCGCAAGTTTCACAACCTAAAAGTCATGACCAATTCGCTGTTCAAGTGCCGGGGGAAAAAACAAAACCACAGCATTCTGATCTACATTTTACACTTTGTACTCATTCACACTAAAAACTTACAATAAAGGCTTGTAACGGCTCCGCTGTCACGGAGTGTAAGCGATGACATCACAGTTGACGGTAAAGTGCAAATAAACCTCTTGTAGCGTTGGATAACAATCACTGAGCGACATTCCTAAATCTTTCACCTACTGATAAAGATGTTCCTACCAAATCGAATCTGAAATCGTTTAAGTATCTTTACTGACAATAAGATGCAGTTCATAGCTGGTTTTGACCGAACAGGTTGCAATAATTCCCTGCTATGTTAACTGGACCTTCATATTCACTGTCGGGAGCGGGGGGAACTGTTATTTCCTGTTATTAACCAGTTATCGGTGGTGCGCTGGAGAAGGGTGGAGTTAATGACCGTATATACACGAGGCAGCAGTGGTTCCAATTCTGTTGTTCTGGATACAAACGTTTAAGCTAAAAACTGACCAATTGTCAGTATTATATAGAAAGAGTACTGTATTAATCCCAAAGAAAACTGTTAATTAATTTTTATGTACTATGGTAAAGAAAAAGTGAGTCTAGTATTACCAGTCACACTTTGGGGAGCTCTGAGGCCTATTTTACTTTGTTAAAGTGCAACTAGTGCAGGGTTTATCCACACTGAATATTCAAAATCTCACATATCTCAATATCAAGGACAAATAAGCAAACAGTTTCTTACCTAACTAATTAATCTATCATAAGCAATTCATTCTGTGTAAAAACCACCAGTACGTATGTTATTAGTTGATTGATGAAAGTCGATTCACTGCTCGCTTTGCTGAAAACTTCATTCAAATACTAAAAACATCACACTTATCCTTCGGAGGTACACAAATTCATTCATTCATCATTAAAGGTCCCATATTTTAATATTTCTTTAACAAATTAAAATAGGTCTTAGAGCTCCCCCAAAGTGTTTCTGTAAATATATCAGGTGTTTTCAAATTCATACTCAGTGTAAATGTAAATGGGCTACTGCTGAGCCACACTCCACCAGAGCTGATCAACAAAACAAGCCGGGAGAGAGAAATTCTCTTATATGAGGTCACATTGGGTGGGAAAATCTAAACGGCCTGGTTTAAGCCCTGGCCAATAGAGAAGAAATAAAGGCAAAAAGCAGGGAATGTTTTTTTTTTCTTCTTCCAAATAGAAGAAAGACAAGGCTTTAAAGCTTTTAAAACCAACTCTTAGAGCCTCCTAGTGGCCAAAAAGCATAAAACAGTAAAACTGTCTTAGGTACAGCATCGACTGTGTGTTATTTGGATAAAGGTAAGCCAGATCAAATAATACCCGAGTCTGCTTCCATTTTATCCTAAATTTGAGATTGAAATACTATGTCTTCACTGTCCATCAAATGTTGTTGGGTCTGTGCCCACTGTAGCCTTAGATTCCTGTTCTACACTGACAGCAATAGAAATAAGTGTGGCTTTTTGGCTGTCATAGCCCATCTAGGTGTGATGGTGATGTACTGTGTATTTTAAAATGTTTTTCTGCTCGACATGGTTGTAAAGAATGGCAATTTGTATTTCCTGTCAGCTCCTCTGCTCACGCTTAAACAAGCCGCTCACTTATAGTGACAGATGTGGCCGTCTGTACCCTGTATCCGGATGATTTAATGCATCGTGCTGCTGCCAAATGATTGGCTGTTTGGATGATTGCAAAAAAAAAGAAAAAAACCACAAGTGTCCCTTTTTAAATGGCAGAAGTGTATGCAGAAAGACATCTCATTTTATATCCTTTTATATTCTTCTATATTCTATACCCTTGTATTGTTTTCAGCTAGAGTGGATATAAATAAACCCAACTGTTTATGAGGAGTTTATCGAAGCCAAATTTCCATCCTAGAACCTCGTCACATTCACGTCATCTAATATTTATTCACCTTTATGTTGGAGTCAAGAAAATAAATTCATGCTAATATTTACCAATTGAATGGATTTTCAAAGCTTTACACCGGATCGAGTCAGACTGTCCTGACTGATGATGTGTTTTGTTTTTTTTCTGACTAGGCTATTATCAGTGTAATATAGTGACAGAATTTCTTTGAGATATAATTGTGCTTGTACAAACATACTGTACATCAAAGTACAGACTATTTAAAACAACCTCCTGAATAGACCCATTTTTAAAGAAATCACTGCATCATCATCATCATAATCATCAGGTAGGGTTAAAACCACTGCTGCTGGGGGACGTCAGAGAGATTTAGGGTCGTCTATAGAATATGCGATCACTTGAAAAAACCCACCTGTACTGGACTCTATACAATTAAAGCGCTTTACCTTATTCATGTTAAATTTGTAACAGAAATCAACCTGTGACATGAATAACTTGGGCAGCATCAGTCAATCGAACTTGTCTATCATGAATTACAGAGCAACCTAAAAAAAAAAAACACGTGTGATTGAGGTTGTGTAAAATGAGAATGTGTCAAATGGTTATGGAGCACCATGTCTGTGATTTCATGATGTAAAAAAACAACACCTTGAAATAATAAGCATGTACTTAGTTATACTACAAACAGAAAATCCCCCAACCAGTCTTAAGTGTCTATACTGAGTTATTCAGAGAGAGAAGTGCTGTAGCCTTGCGCTTTAGATTTAGCACTCGCACGTGAACCCGGCGAAAAGGCTCGAGATCGGAATGAAGAGCCGTCGTACCGCGGCGGGAGCGCTGAGATTCGACAGAATTTGCTCCTGACCACTGGTTACCTCTGCCTAGAAATGTTTCTAAAAGCCTACTGCTGTGATCAAGTACGTCTCATTTACCAGGATCGCAAAGGCTACGTGTGTAATAATATAAACTAGTTCATTCACAGTCTATATAGTCTTCAGCAACAGAAAAGCCCTCCACCTTTAGTGTAAAACAGTTACCAGTGAGAGATTTACGATGAACTGCGGATCGGTGATTAGTTCAGGACTACAGAGGAACTAACGCTAGGTTTAGGGTGCTAGGGCCGGAGCAGGTCGAGCACGAGAACCGAACCAGCAGCATCTCTCAGCCCTGACCTGCGAAACGGTAATTTACATAAGTGTGCTTAGCTCTGCCTACTTCTACTCCAACTATCGCCTTCGCCGGCTTGTGCAGGCTGCACGGACACGTCTCGTCTGCGCGAAGGAGGGATCCGCTTGTCTCCTGCGTCCGTCTCTCTTTACACCATGTTCATGGCATCCTCGGTGAGGAAAGAGTGAATTTGTGTGAAAGAGGGCCGGAGTTTACAGTCTCTGTTCCAGCAGCTTAGCATCAGCTCGTACAGGCCCTGGGGACACACCTCCGGACGAGTCAGATATACCTAATACACAGAGAGACAGAGAGGGACAGAGAAGAGATTGATTTCCAGGCTAATTTGGGCTTTTATATGGGTCAATGTGTTGTTTGTGCACGTGTGTGTGTGTATACCTGTCTTCCTTGGTCTCTAAAGAATTCGCCTGCATTGTCGATGACCTGTTCATCAGTCATGTGACCATAGGGCTGCTCCTGACACACACTCAGCATCTCCCACAGAGTCACCCCAAACGCCCACACATCACTGGCTGTAGTGAACTTGCCCTAATAATAATAATCATAATAAAGATAATCATAATCATAATACTCATTTATCGTCTATACCGCTTTATCCTGTATTCAGGGTCGTGGGGGGCTTGCAGCCTATCCCAGGAGACTTAGGGCACGAGGCAGGGTACACCCTGTACAGGGTGCCAATCCATCACAGGGCGCACACACACACACACACACACGTACGCTCGCACACTGCGGGCGATTTGGGAACGCCAGTTAGCCTCATCTGCATGTCTTTGGACTGTGGGCGGAAACCTGAGCACCTGGAGGAAACCCACCAAGCACGGGGAGAACATGCAAACTCCATGCACACAGAGACGGGAATCGAACCCGGATCCTGGAGGTGCAAGGCGACAGTAACCACTTAGCCACCGGGCCGCCCCATAATGATACAGATCAAAAAATGAATAAAAACTTGACATTAATTGAGACGTTATTATGGTATCATGGTAAGTATTACGATAGAAAATTACTAATGGTGTTCATTAATGCACACCCTCACTCACCATGAGAATACACTCCCAGGCCATCCATCGAATGGGAAGCACGGCCCTGCCCTGGATCCTGTAGTAATCTCCAGCGTACAGGTTCCGGCTCATGCCGAAGTCGGCGATCTTAATGTGCCTCTCTCCCGCTCTGTCGTCTCCTTCCCCTCGATCACCCCCAACCAGGCAGTTGCGCGTAGCCAAGTCTCGGTGTACAAAGTTAAGCGACGCCAAGAACTTCATTCCAGATGCGATCTGACTTGCCATGGAGATCAGAGCAGGGTAGCTGGAGCACAGAACACATACGCCTATATCTTAGAAAAACCTTATGCAATGTTCTCAGCTATACATTCTCATGCATTAGTTTACTAATAAAAATAAATCATTCAAAACGCAGACTGTACCTGATGGTTGGCATGTCGTGCAGCGGGCCGGCCTTGTCCAGTAACACTCGCTGGGAGAGGTACTGGTTGAGGTCGCCGCTCTCCATGTATTCAGTGACCATGCACAGCGGGTCACTGCTCACACACACACCCAGCAAGCGGATTATGTTGGGATCTTTCAGACGAGACAAGATCTTCACCTCTTTGAGAAAGTCGTTCCTGCAAAAGGACAGACAGGTGGAAGGTTACAAACCATAGCAGGGTGCATGACGTGCAGATCAACTGTGAAGATAGCATGAGAGAAAAAAAAAAAGCAGGTGCATCTAACCTGGCGTTTTTCGAGGCATCAGGTCGCAGGATCTTAACAGCCACCAGCAGGGGGCGCCCTTTCCTCACATTGAAAGGGAACTCGAGATTTGGGAGGTCTTGAGGGTTTTCGATCTCACACAAATGAACCTAGGAGGAGGAACGAGGACATGCGGCTGTTAAGCGACGCTTCGAAATAAATTTGGGATTATAATGCGGGAGACAATATAGTTCGTGTTATGCTGAACGACTCACTCACTCAATCAGCATTAAATCAACCATCTCTCAGCAATTTGTGTAACAGTATAGCACTGATTTCTCTTCGATGGTGCTCATTTGTACGCTACCTCTCCAAACTGGCCTTCTCCGAGCTTCTCTTTGAAGAGCAGCCGTTCCCGCTGCAGCTCGGGAAGGGGCGGGCAATCCGTGGGCGTGGCTGAGAGGGCAGGAACGGCGTACGTGTTGTTCCCGCTTACGCCCTGCAGGCTGATGATGTCCGCTTCTGCATAATGAGGCACACTGGGCCCGCCCCCTGTGGCTTCTGCATAATGAGCTCCTAGGAGAGGAGGCGGGGCTCCAGGGTATGGGGGCGGTCCTTCCTGAACAGGCAGCGCTTTTTCGTCCATGTCTGAACTGCATGCTGGGAAAAAAATATTCAGATAAGCAGGACATGGGAGGGATGAAAGAGGACACGGGGGTGGGAACGGAAATGCTAGTTCTAAATAAAAATGATTGAAATTAACAAGTAATAGTAGATATTTATTTGGATAAAGTTCATGATCCTTTAATTAACAGTCTCGGAATTACCGGACCACATTGATTAGATAACGTCCATGCTATTGAAGGTCACGATTGTTTATGTGATCAGGGCATAAACACGATGCACTGTGTCACAACGTCTCTGAGGACGCTGTACCTAACCTCCATCCTACTGAATCTCCCTCATTATTCCTGTCTGATTCTCTGTTGTTCTTTTGTTTTGTTTTTTTTCGTTACCCTGTGAGGCAGAGACATGCCTCGGTCTTACCCTGGGGCAGGTTTTGGGGCTTAACAGACTCTCTGGAGCAGTTTGGCAGCCTGTTGTGGCCATGTCTCAGGTCAGACAGGAGAAGGTGATAGGCTGGGTTGTTTAACAGCAAGGCTGGTCGGATACACACACACACACACACACACAGACATTCACAGAACACGGTAACAATACCACGATGCATGACACACCAAATACAATGCAACACAAAAACAAAGCAAACACCATTTAGTACAAGCCAGAACATGTAAAAAAACAACACAAGTAACGATGATGGTTAGGGGAGACGGGAGGCAGGTAAGGACAGAACTGTCACAGATCAGATGCAGGTGCAAGACAACAAAGCAGGCAGGGTTACAGTTATTCATACTGCAGGCAGTTAATCAACGTTTCATCAGTAAGTTGAGTCGACATGTCCTCTCTTTCTCACGGATCCTGATACACCGGGCGATCAGTGGATCAGAGGTTATAGTAACAGCGTCTGGAGTGATGCGTTTCGGTAAAGATGGGGAGTCTTTACACACAGAATCGTTCAGTAGTCTGTCTCCCTCTTACTCTCTTTTACACTAAAACAAGTTTGCCAACTTTTTGCCACACTATTTTTGAATAGTAACATGAAACCTTGATTTTCTACACGTTTGTATGATGTTGTGCATACAGATGTTTCCACGTGTTTTCAAATTTCAAAATGATTTTTCTGATCTAGACTTTGGACTGTTTTACAAAGCCATTTTAGGTTGCTGCTGAGATTGTAACATTAAAAAGAAAAATCTATTTTTTTAGGCACTTTGCTTTAACCACTGCTTTAATTCAATCTATATCAGTTATTGATTTAATATAAAGAATATAAAGAAATGAGGGCTCAAGACGTTTACACAGTACTGTATGCTAAACCCACAGCATGCGGAAAAACTAGTGTATTCCACACTAATCCTTAAGAAATAAAAGCTTGTACTGTACTACTGGCTACAAAGTCCTTCTTCTTATTATTATTATTATTATTTAATGCTGAGAGTATTTCATTGATCTCCTGATGTAATATAACTCGTTCTTGACACTGTTCAGCTGAGGTTGTTCAACCAGAAACAAGAAGAGAGTCTCGCAGCTCTAAACCGTAAAAGTCAATAGACTCGTTCTATAACTTCTTCTATAAATATATCAAAGGGGTCGTCATTATGCAAGGTTACTTTTTAGTCATTTTTACATATTCAGATTTCAGAGGTTTCCAGGGTACAAACGTGAGGGGAAAAATCCTGCTTTTTGTGCTTTTTTCAAAAAAAAAAAAAAAAAGCTAATTAGAATTTTCCCCTATTGTGAAGTCATATAAGTCATCCTTATTATTTTTATTATCACTAATATGAATTAGCTGTGGTATTAATGAGCCTCACCCGTGCTGTCACGTTGCTCTCGGGGTCGGACCACAGTACTGGGTTCCTGGTACTCCGCGTCTCTGTCCGGGTCCTCGGGGAAAGTGTGTATGCGCTGGTAACGACTGGAGTACGTGTGCGTGTTTGTGTTATTGATCACCACGTTCTCGGACGGGACCGAGAGGTGAACTCGCAGCTCGTCGTTCGAGAGGCTGCCCTGGGCCTGCACACACACACACACACATTTCAAACATCAGAATTTATATTTGGTTTTGAACAGCGCCTCTCTCGGGCACGCTCCTCTCACCTTGCCGAGCAGTTTCTTCCAGTACTGCCTCCACAGAATGCCAACTATGACAGCCAGGAGCAGCAGTATTATGCCCACTAGGCAGCCGATCAGGATGGCGGTGTTGCTGCTGTCATCCTTAGCAACAGGTAACCCTGGCCTTGGGGTGAAAGCAGCAAATTCATCACCGGCGTCAGCTTTAAAAAAAAAAAAAGAGACAGGAAAAAAAAAACATACATATTTATAAGTGTCTGCATTAATTTACATTTAAAATGCTTTTTAGAACACCGTCTCACCCCGGGGAGGTTACGCTGCTCTTTATGAAGGTGTTATGAATGAATGCTACAATGAGGTAAAAATCTTCCTATCTTTTCCCTGTGCTGACTCACACCGGCGGCGTTAAGGTTCGAATGACCGCAATGCTTTCCTCGGACAAATAACCACGGTGCACACGATTGACTTTGTGCATTTGTATGCGAGGCAGATTTTACAGAATTCCAATGCAAAGCGAGTATCACTAAGAGAACACATCGGGGTAGAAGCGCTACTGCGGTGCTCGGACTGAAAAAAACAAAAAACAAAAAACGCGGCTATGTGCACAGCCCTTATCTGCATGTCTGGCCTGTCTCTCCCTCTTCATCTCACCTTCAGCCTCCTCTGTTTCTGCTTTCCGCACTCTTTCAACACCATAGCCTAGCTGTGTTTAGAAATGTAGAAAAGACACAAGAAAGAAAGAGGGCATAAGAGCACAGGAGACGGAGAGAGGGGTGAGAGCAAGCCTCGGCGTTCAGCCACCCAACAGATGTTTTTCATCTGTCGACTCAAACAGCTCTCTGACCCTCAACAACTCGGGAACAATGAGGTGGGAGGCTGCACTTGTTCGAATTGTGACTGAGTGCAAGTCTGCAGTATTACTTTCAGCTTTCTTCTTCTACAGTAGATGTGACTCAGCGTGTGTCACAAAACTGGACGGAGTTCGCAGATCAGATCATCAGATAACTTCATATTGATCAGATTATAACCTGGATACGATTCGAGCTACAAAAATTCACACACTCAGTCTGAAAATGAAATTCACTAAGTGTAACCAGCCGTAGGTAGTCGTAAGGTTAAGATCATGGCTTATTACAGGGGTTGTGCTGGGATGAACCGGACTGATCTGCAGCTTCACTGCGTGGGCTGCGAGTTTGTTGAGCGCATACCAAAACAACAACAAGAAAAAAAAAAAGAAAGAAAAGAAATCGGTGCATAGATTTTTACTAATCATCGTAGGTCTGCTGTGCCAAAAGTTTCGAGAATGGAACAAATGTCACGTTTCACAAAGTCTGCTACTTCAATGTTACTATCGACAATTACATTAAGTTTATGCAAAGAGTCAGTATTGGACCTGTTGATCAATATTGTATTGCAATATACTGTTGATGATAACACTGAAGTATTTTTCAAGTCCTCTGTAATTCACCTTGGCATGCTGTCAATCAACTTTTGTGCCACATCCTGACAGATGGCAGCCCGTACTTGCATAAATGCTTGAAGGGATTAAGGTCTGGGGAGTTTCCTGGCTACAAATCCAACATTTCAAAGTTTTGTTCCCTGAGCCACTTAGTTTATCACTTGTAATCATGCATGATCTCAGACTAATTAGCATTGGGGGTGTTTTAAGACTTGTTTAATGAGAGGAGATTACACTAATTTACTTATAGATGGGAGAAAAAGGCAGATTTCAGGCTTTTAATAAACATGATTTTAAATCAATTATGTAAACACACACACACACACACACACACACACACACACACACAGTAAAATCTTGGATTGTGAATAACCTGGTCTGCGAGTGTTTTGCCAAATGCGCAAAAAATGTGTAATACTTAATAAACTAGTAAGGTCTTGCAATACAAGTAGTACGCATGCACTTTATGTGCTGAGCGTCATGTGATAACTTCTTCTCTCTCTCCACTGTGGAATTGTAGGTGATCGTCTCCCGTGCTCAGTCTCAGTGTGCGTGTCACTCGTATAGTCACATTCCATGTGCACATGCACTGTTCTTACTGCGTGACCACAACATTGGTGTGTGTGTGTGTGTGTGTGTGTGTGTGTGTGTGTGTGCATAAAGCATTTTTTTTAATTTTGTGTTCAAGTGTAGTGACTGTTCTTTAGTAAGTGTACTGCAACAACAGCCCTCGTAAAGTAAAATGCTAAAAAGGCTGTAGCAGTGCAGGAGATGTATCTGTTTACCTACAATGCAACATCACATTTCCACAAAATCCTAAAAAGGAGGCAAAAGCATGTGTCATTAGAGAGGTTACTTGTTAAAGTCACAAAAAAAACGAAAAAAGATTCTGTTAGTGTGTGTGAGAAAGTCGTCCTACACAATACCCCCTCCCCCTCTCTGTCGTCTCCCTCACTCACACCAATTACTTTATATATTAATTATTTTTATTATTTCTTATGAGGAAACCCACTTTGATAAACGAGTGATTTGGATCACAAGCTTTCTCCTGGAACGTATTATGCTCGCAATCCAAGATTTAACTGAATAAATGTTTGCATCTGAAAATGTAAAAAATGCTGCAGTTCCTTAAAAATCCAACAGGTGGATCCAACACTTTAAACTAGTCCCACATTGGCAGTAAGCTGTGTGCTAGAAGTGAATTATTTGCTATAAAAGTTTGTATACAATGGTAACAACATTAACCACAAAGCATAATAATATATCATGATAATATTGTACGGGGTGGTCCTTGGTGACTCCCATCCCTAATGCCTAACACTATGGCTAACACTAACCAGCTAGCAGACAATAGCTACTAAGCTAGCTTAAATTCTTGGAAGTTCCAAAAAGATAAAAAAGAAAACTTTGAGTAGGAAAGTCATATCTGTCTGTGTGTTCTTTATCATGAGTGATAAAAAGTTGCTAACGCTGTGGAAAGCAAACCTTCTCCAGAAGCAAACAAAAACAACACAGCAGTGCTTCTGGCGTGTAAAAGTAGCGCCCGCCAATTTTACAGACTTTATAAATGTAGTGTAGCGCTAATCACTTTTATTAACAAAACACCAACAGACACACATTTTTTTTACAGCGCATTTGTTTTGGTTTAAAAACTTGACTGTTGTTGTCTGTGTGTTCACACCATTAATCTCTCTCTCTCTCTCACACACACACACACACACACTCACACACATGTAAGTAAGACTTTGGTATTAGAACCCTGACTCACCCATTCGGCGCCTGCTGGAGTTGGTGGTGCTGGGAAAGATGGAAGAGGTCATGGAGGGTGAAGTGTTGGGAGGAGAGCGAGGAGTGAGGGAGGGGCGAGGGGTCGCTACAGATGGTAATGCTAAACCACTATCGAACGGTTCTGAGAAAGAGAGAGAGAGAGATTCATTTAAGTAGCTTATTATGGAGAATAAAATTTTTAATAATTAAACAAGTGTGTGTAAATGTGTGTATAGAGTTATGTGCCATGTATACCCCAGGGGTAAGTGACAGTTTCGTCACATGGTGTGTGTGTATGTGTGTGAGATTGGTATGTACTGTATGAGTGTATGAGACTTGTGTGTCAAGACAGCATTGGAGTGTGTGTGTGTGTGTGTGTGCGTACCAGAGTAGAAGCTGATCTCGCTGATAAGCAGCCAACGGTCAGAGAACGTGAAGTGGCAGCGCAGGATGTGCGCAGGCCGGCCCCCGAGAGGCAGCGTGACGGTGCGTGACGAGGGGTCACGCAGGTCGCTCAGGGGCACGTGGACGCTCAGAGCCGGCTCGCTCCACGGGCTCAGCAGGCTCACCTTAAACTCGCACAGCACCTCGGAGAAGACGCGCACGCCCTGCATGTGCCTGTTGTTGCTGTGCACCTGCAAGAGCGTTACGACAGAAAACTTTTAAACGTGACTCGATCCGATCCCGAGTTGCAGACGGGGAGCGGCGCGGCAAATTTCTGGACCGCACAAACAACACTGGAACTCCTGGAATGCAGAAAATGTCTTTCTTTCTTTTTTTTGGTTTAAAAAAAAAAATATATGAAGAAAACAATGGAGGACTTGATGTGATTGAGAAGACACGGGAGAGAGAGAGAGAGAGAGCTGATGAGATGACGACAGCAAAGAAAAATCAAAACCACATGTAGTCACACCTCTGCCTGGAAATGAGGGGGAGAAAAGAAAGCGAGCGAGGAAAGAAGGGGGCAAACAGATGACTAGAGGGTAATAGGTTGGTTATTAACCGGACATGCGTGAGGTCAATTTAAGTAAAAACTGGTGCGCGTGCGGATTTATATAAAGGGAAGATCGGTTACAAAATTAACCCATCGAATGTCTGCGAATAGTCGAGGTAGATAAAATGCACAAGGTTCCGCGGGCCGTGCACTGGGCGTCCTGAGAGAGGCAGAAAAACGGACGTTCAAAGCAGTACATTTCCCCTGCAGAAAAAAATGAAATGGGAATTCTTAGGGCCTAACTCAGGAATCTGCGCGGAGGGAAGGAGGGAGGGTGAAATCTCAGGAGGAAAAAAAAACAAACAACCGAGTGAGCGCCTCTTGCCTTGTCAGGCTGTTGGGCAATATCCTGCGCGCGAATGAAATAATGCTAGAAGCTCCAGGGAATGTGGCTGAACGTAGCAAATGGTCGAAAGGAAAAAAAAGGCTATGAAAATAACAGAGAGAAAGAGAAAGAGAGAGTGAGAGAGAAGAGTTTCATGGGAATTGTGTGGATTGTGTGAATGGAATAGTTACTGGCCGCGGAAAATGTGTAGCTGTGGGTGAGCCTGCTCAGACCTGACAAAGCTGTTCTCGCTGTTACAGTCTCAACGTTCAACAAGTTACTTGAGTGAGTTACAATAGACTTCCTGTCCGTCAGCACGCCTCTCGACAAGCTCTCCTCTGACCTCTTTCATCAATGAGACATTTTTTTTTACACCATTCCTGTATAAACTTTACACACTGTTGGGTTTGAAAGTCCCAGGAGGTCTTCGCTTTGTGACACCGGTGACTTCGCCGTGGCCGATGTCATGCTGTTTGAAGTGAAAGGCCTTTAACTTGTATCTTCACGAGTTTATGCATTTTTCTGCTTCTAATTGATGGAGAACGAAGTAAATAGCGTTCCTAATAAAGTGGACACTGGGTGTGAGTGAAGGGTAGGAATGTGGGGAATATCCAATAATAATGGGGAATTTAATACGGTGTTATGTGGGTGCTGCGGAAGAAATTGTCACACACACACACACACACACACACACGGATGCTCACCTGCATGGTGTGAAAGAGGCGTGGTTTCTCGAAGTGGAACTCTATGTCGACTGTGGGTTTGCCTAGCGCTTCACGGCTCCAGCCCACGTAGTCGTAACCTGGCCAGACGCGTGTCTCCTTACTTTCGGCGAAGTCGTCCCCTCCTAACACCCCATCACATAGCTGACCCAAACCTCCAAACAACACCCTGTGGAGAGGAAAAGAGCGAGCGGGAGAGAGAAACCGCAAATTAATCTGAAAGCCAATCTTATACACAACTGAAGGCAACTGAGCATGCACAGCTTTGACACAAAACATGGGCAATCCCCATAGACGAATCATCCAGCAAGTTAAACACACACACATACAGTATACACAGCTGCAGCAGTCACATCTGGCCTCGGTGAAAAAAAAAAGCCCTTAGCTCAGCTAATGCAAACATCTCAGGCCCATTAAAAACACATCTGGGAGTGCTTACACCCCACACGTACCAGCTCTGACACACAGGGAACCTGACAGTCGGTGATGACAGTGGGTGAGGAAACTGAAGCTCGCATTTATCATGAGGTACGAAACCACACAGGATGAGGGGAGACGGAAAACCGAACATTAGGTCAGTGTCTATTACATCACTGTGAGCGAGGATAGTAAATGGAATTGCTTTTGGCCTCTTGGGGAAGTTTTATTCAGTATTGTATGTACTATATGTTTAATAAGTAATATCTTAAAACTCCTTATAATACAGAATTGTGAAAAGAATCGCAGGAGCTTTGTAATAATGTCCAGCTGTTGTTTAAAGTCACCTCATCCATCACTACCTCGAAATAGTGCGTGTGTGTGTGTGTGTGTGTGTGTGTGTGTGTGTGCATGCCTTACCCTCCTTCCACGCTGCCGTCATAGATGGAGTCATTAAGATAAACAGGGGAGCCGGAAAGGTGCATAATGTGACCCATTGGTGCGGTGTAGGCCTTCAGTCCATCTAATCAAGAGAACATTCACGTAACTTTACGAGTTCACAGAACAGACATACAGTAACATCCATCAATTGTGTAGGGGAGCCTGGAGCCTATCCTGGGGAGCTTAGGGCACTAGATAGGGTACATCATGGATGGGGAGCCAACCCAGAGCCAGAACATGGCAAGCACCTTACACTGCAGTACCATAGCAGGAAACCAGACTACCTGGAGGAAACAATCCACTAAGTACATGAAGAACATGGATACTACACACACTCACAGAGCGGAGACGGGATTCGAACCCTCACCCCCGGATATGCGAGGTGGCCATGCCAACCTCTAACCTTCGTCTGTAGCAATGATTATTTGTACAAATGTTAAAATGTAACCAGAGTATAGAACTTACCAGTGTTTACTTAAAGAGTTGGCAAAGAGTCATTCCTGGTGTAAAACAAGCTCAATCTGCAACTCTGATGGACCCTATACAGTATGTGCACCTTTCATCTGTAATCCTCTCCATCCATGAGCCGCATATCTGCCAAACCGCTCTCGTCCCCTTAAAAGTAAGGACGCACATCCCTCTGGACCGTTTTTACTTCTGATGCACCTCTAAATTGCACACCACAACTGTGCTGCTCTTTCAGCATCAAAATACTACCAGATGTGGCGTTCATTTCCATACATTCTTCCTAACTTAATGGAGAAATCGAATACCTGAAAGGTGATTTCAGATTCCGTACTGACAGCTGACAAATGGTCGGCCAGTTATTCTAATATCTGCACACACACAATGCTCTTATTTTACTGAGTACGGCTATAACCAAGGACCTGCTCTCAATTTGCTCCCTTCTTTATTTTTCCATGCATCATCATCGACCATGGGCATTTTGATTGGAAACACCAATCAGCCTACAACGCAAGTATTTGGGCTTTGTGAGGGGAAAACCAACCCACCATGATGTGTGAGGTGCTAACCACTCAGCCAGGAATACTATTAAATACTTTAGATTCTGCACCCTCTTTTCCCCAAGTGAAGCCAACCATGGGCATCTTTTTGACCTAGTGCTTAAGCGGCATAACATACTTGGAACCAGGCGCTCACCACCCATGATTAGTTTCACTGTGATTGACAGGGGAGAGACAGTAAGTCATCCCACCCACCCCATCCCCTGGGCACTGTCATGAATTAAACTCATATGATTTGATCTCAAAGTTCCATACGCTATTGATGGCTTTTCCTCCTCATTTTCTGGTACGTAAAGCGTTATGGTGTCGTCCAAATCAGCATAATTTAAGAAAACCCATTATGATGTCTCCAAACAATTGTCTGGTGTATGGTGTATAACCTACTGGTGCTGTAGACCCTACATTGCAATCGCTTGCACAACAAAACAAATAGCTTTCGTCTTTAAAACGTAAACATAACCTGATAATGTTACAGTCCTTTGTAAAAGTTAGTGTCCCGTCTTTTAAAAATGAAGTAAGTTTTTTGTTCCGTTAATAATCTTACCACTCCACAAGCAGCCGTAAAGCTCCACCCTTAGACACACACTCATCATGCGGTCAGCCAGAGGGTAGAACCGGACCATTCGTGCTATGATTGGAGGACCCAGGTCCTTTAAAACCACATCATACGTGTTCTCATTGCCCAAGATCACCTGAGACATACACACAGAAGACGATTTTAAATATGTTAATATATATCCCAAAATCGTACACACAATTTAAAACTTGTTAGATGAGACCAAAAAAAAAACAAATGTAGCCGTCTCTGACTGACCTCCTGGCCCCAGCGGTCCTTCCAGGTGATCCATTGACGACCGTCGCGGGAGTAACGGAGCCGGTAACTGCGTGCAAATTCCCGGCCGTGCCCATCGGCATGGCGGCCCTGCGTCCCAACCAGGGACAGGAAGTACAGCTGGTGCAGGTCCACCTGGAGATACTCTGATGGATTAGGGAACACCGGCCCTAAAGGACACCACGCACCATCGCCCTCTCCTGTACTCAGCCTGTGGAAAACAGAAAGGGATTTTCTCTAGCATATGACTATATATTAATGCATGTAACTGACAACCTTAAGCAACAGTTTCCAAGCTCCTATCCAGGAAATCCACTACCATGTAGGTAAGAAGTTGAATATTAGCAGCAGGGTTGTTAAAGGCATCTCTAGAGAGACTCTGCGGATCTTCTGGAATTGAACTTGCGTATTTGGTCCCAGCTCTGGACACTCTAAACTCTAGGTTATATGCCGGACTAGCCACAACTATCAGGATCTTGCCAGTTGGTCTCTGCTTGGTCATGTGCAAAAAGAATGAGGTGATTCTTGGCCAAGTTTAGTGCCTGGTTTGGGAAATCTGACTTATGCTTATACTTCAATAGAATAAGTGCCAAGGACGCATATCAGTAAAGCAGGGCAAGCTGCCAGGTATAATCAGTCATATTTCAAACTCAAAGGGCCAAATGTATGTATGTGAAGAAGCACAGAGCACAATGTGCTCGCAATATGTCTGCCATTCACGTTCCATTTACACAAGTCCAAGCTCAATATGTTAACTCTGCCTGGGACGACGTAATACATGTTCCACATGCGAAGTGCGAATTGTTTTGAAATAGTGAAAATGGTCGCTTATAGAGCTGTAAAAAGTTATGTTAGAATGTTAATGTTAGTAAAGACTCTCGAGGCACCCCATCACTATCTCTTAAAGATTCTAGTCAAATTTGTGCTCTTGGAACACAGACACAAAACATTTACGTTTTATATACCCTTATCCAGAGTGACTCACATTGTCTCTTTATACGTCTGAGGGTTAAGGGCCTTGCTCAAGGGCCCAACAGTGGAAACTTTGTGGTCATGGTGTTTGAACCTAGAACCATCCAATCCATAGTCCACTGCCTTAACCATAGAGCTACCCCTGACCCGCAAAACATTATGGCCAGTATTTGTTCCCTTGGGGCAAGATCTCTGGGGAGGTGTGTTATGGTGTGTACTGGTGGAGAAGTGTGGTGCTGTGGGTGGTGGGATGGGGCCTCTGTGGATCTGACTTGTTTGGCGCATCCCACAGCTGTGGTGTACTGGGAGTTCTGGTGTCTTTCTTATCTGGGCCAGGCTTTGATTTTTTTTTGAGCAAATTGTGCTGCACTGGCTTTTCTGTTGGACTGGACCAGACGGACTGGCCTTTGAGGGATACCTCCAGAGTCTGAGTTCGATTCCCGGGCAAGTTCGATTCCCATCTCTGTGTGCATGGAGTTTGCATGGGTTTCCCTCCCACAGTCCAAAGACATGAAGATTAGGATAACTGCCATTCCCAAATTGCCCATAGTGTGTGTGTGTGTGTGCCCTGTGATGGATTAGTACTGTGATTGTACCCCGCCTCGTGCCCCAAGTCTCCTGGGATAGGCTCCAGGCCCCCCACGACCCTGTATACAGTGAGTCATTGTCAACGTGTTCATTTATTGTGATGTTAATGTTATTGCCGATCAGTGTATATCGCCCAGTTCGAAACTGGAACACCACTTATTCTTTTTTCTGATGAATAATAAAGACATTTGGGTTTAATATACTCAAGAAGAGGGTGTAGCGCTTTGTGTGCTGCCATGTGTATTGTACAACATTTCCGTCCATTACACACAGGACGCATTAGAATCCGGGCGCAAACGGCCCTGTACGTTAGCCTCAGACTTTTTTAATGTCTATAAAGCTCTAGTGATGCATGACTGTTCTGAACGCAGATGATCTGAGGCTGAACTGCAATAATAATCCTGACGGAAACCCAACTACACTTTAGTTATCTGACGGCCCGCGCATACAGATGATGGATTTCCGACGCGCTGCCAAGACCTCACACTACCGTACCATATGTACACACCTGGTGTGAGAGCCTGCTGAGGATTAAAGCATGCTAGAACAGACAGAACAATATTAAAGGGGCCATTGAGAAACGTGTCACTGTGGCGGTAATTCATTAGGAAGCTGCTGAGATCCAAGTGATACTTAGCGGAGACTTTCCACATAGTTTCCTTCTTCCTTACCGTCGCAGTTATTTCAGTGTCACTTCTTGCAGGGTAGAATTATATGTGTGCTAACACTATAGCGTACCCCGAGAGATAAAAACCTGTCACTGGTGTGTGTACGAAAGAAACAGCTTACCCAGACCAAATGTGAAAGCAGGATGAGTAATATCGAAGGCGTTTTATAACTAGGGCATGAAATTTATTATCAGGATGTTTAGCTTGATTTTTGAGCTTTAGAGCTCAGCCTTTCATGGGTTTCAAGCTGGCGAGTGCGCCCTGCCCGACGCATAACGGTGCATCACTATCAATCAATCACTCAATCTCTTCCACTTAAAATACAAGTGAGAGTTTTACATTGTTCTGTATCCCACCCTGTAACACACTACCTCACTGGTGGAGACCCTGAGAACGTTCCAACAACCACATGATCCCTGTAAGGCCATGTAAATACTCGTGCCTGACTTACACCCTATATGAGCTTAATCGCAAACACATGACCGGCATGTCCGCCAAGGACGTACACACACACACACACACACACACGCACGCACGCACGCACACACAGATTTCCCCCCCGCCACCGAGCCACCCGCAGACCAGACTAAAAGATCTCTCTTAAAATAATAAAGGAGTGTGCGTGTGTTTTTTGGCCTGCGCTCTGTATCGAGTAAGTCTACCCTAGACAGTCAGTGCAGTAATGCCATTACCTAATGTGCTATATCAGGATACAGCTCATTACTAACATCTCACGTAATGCAATAGTGTCGCTTGACGTGATTTATATAGAGCACAACAGCCACACACACACACACACACACCCTCGCCTGCACACACACATGCGCACGGAGACGCTTACCTGCCATGTTTGGCCTCAGTGGAGTCAGACCAGGCACTGGATGCTGAGATGTCAGAATCTGGAATCGTTCCGTCTTCCATACCGAGTGCATACCTACACTTAGCTAGGGGGTGCGGGACAAAGAGAGACATAAATAAAACAGATTATTCAACTCTAAAAAAAAACAAAAAAACAGTCCTTAATATTTTAAGATCTGGACCGCCTTGTTCATGGTCAACAATTATACAGTGGTACCTCGGCATATGATTTTGGAAATTTTGCGAATTCTCGCCTTAAAAACTAAAATTGTGCAAGAAATTTGCGAAGCATTTTCGGGCATTGGAGGAACCCAGCCGGTCATGTGTACATCCAGTTATGTGTGCTTCCGGTCATCGTTATCCAGTTGTGCTTGCATCCGATAGCCGTTCAAAACTGTTTGTGTCAGCGGAAAGCCAAGCGAAACGGGCTCACAAAGTTTTTGTGGTTTTTTTTTTTGGCATTTTGTGCAAGATTTAGTGAAGACACAGCACCATGGGTCCCAAGAACGTTTCCCAAGGAGCACGTCAGCAAGAATAAAACGGAGCCACTTTTAGTTATGTTTTTAAAGCAGCCGGTGCCTAGAGGAATCATAAATCAAGGTTAAGTGAGGTTTAATGTCTATTTATTTCATATTTTACCTAATTTACATGTATTTCCTAAATCTCTTGATTGAATTTATATTAAAAACTAAGATTATAGTGCTGGAAATTGGTAATATTGGTATTAATTTTGACCGGTTGGAACAGATTATCTGCATTTTCATTATTTCCTATTTAAAAATGTGTTTCGACTTAAGAACTCGCCTCTGGAACAGATTAAATGTGTATGCCGAGGTATCACTGTACATGCTTAGTCATTTCAGTTCTTTCATTAAAGGTGAAAAGCTGGCTTTTGAGTCATACAGTCAGATGCTACTCATGATGTCCTGAGATTCATACACGCTCTTATTCAGATTCTTTACCATCAAATCTCTTTGTAGTCTGAAAACTCTGGTGGGTTTGAAAGTGTGTACATCCACTCAGCATCCACTTTATTACCACACCTGGACATGTGTACAGTTATCTAACCAGGCAGTCAAGTGGCAGCAGTGCAATACAAAAACATTCTGCGGATACACAGGTGAACAGCGAGGTCTTGACCCGACTGGCTGATTGGACAGAGCCATACACATGCAGATGTTCCTAATAAAGCAGTGAGTGTGTGTACACAGACACAGAGTCATTTCAAAACACAATACAGTAAATCCCCTATATACAACCATTCGAGTTACAAACGGTCAAAACAAGCTTAAAAGCCGCAGCGATGAAGCTGGTACTGCTACCACCGATAACAATGTAGACAAAAGTGAAAATAATTGAGAATGGAGCGAGGTGAAAAGATGCTGATTGTTCTTTAAGCATTTTACTGCATATCGTACTGTGTATGTGACAAATAAAATTTGAATTTGAATAAAATTTGAATTTGAATGGGCACAATTCCAAAGAACAAGGACAAGATCATGGAACATGTTTGTTTTATACTGTGTAACAAGACTTGTGTGATTGTGGTAGTATCCGGGTACAATAACCTAGACACTGTTTGTTGCACTTACGAACAAATTGGACTTACGAACACGCTCTCGTAATGGAACTTGTTCATATGTTGGGGACTTATTGCATTATTAAAAAATAAAAAACAAAGAGACAATTCTAATAGGCTCTGCATTGGTTTTATTTAATTTCAAGTTGGATGTTGGTTGGATGCTTTAATTCGTGAGAAACGTGAGCCAATCGATGCTCCTTTCTCAACCAGAGACCCCAGGGATGAAAGTAAAGACTGTTGGGAGATTCTCACGGAGATTATCGATCAGGAACCTCTCAAAACCTCTCATTCTGATTGGAAATTCATTCCTATCGGAACGAATCGGGTCAGACTGCTCTGACTGAGGGGGTTACGTGATTGCAATTTTATTCAGATTGTGCGGTTCGTCCGGTTATTTGTGGAACATTATGGAGCCAGTCAACTCCCTTATTGTGTTAATGTCAAGCCACATGGTTGTCACATGCTTCACTCTGTTATTCTAAAAGCGATTCCCGGATACACATCTATTTAATAATCCCATCAAAGTTTTATTTTTCACCCATTTCACCCACAGTTTTATACTCAGACCCATACCCACTCTGAGTATCAGATTAGTGCGGTGTCTACAATAAAGGATTAGTTGGCTGACAGTTGTTTCCACCACATCTGAAAATAATTCATCGGTAGTGTTCAAATCGCTGTTTGTTTTGATGTTCTACAACAATTTCATGAATCTGAAGCAGATTGGGTCTCGCGTCATTCTGAGATCATTAGTTCACTAAATAAGGATCATCGTCTCGTGCGGGTAACAGGTCTCCAAAATATGATGCACTGCTTGATTAGCTCCATTAACTGTACGCTGTAATCTGTAGCAGTAGCTTGACAATGTGACAGCGAGCGCTCTAGAGCACTTTAACTGTGTAAAGAAATGCTCTAGTGCTGTTAAACTGTTGTTTCTTTGCTCACAAGCTATAATAATAAAGGTGTCAGAACCCAGTGCTACCCATCCATCATTAATATCATTTATCATGTGGGGTCACAGGAGGTCTGAGGTCTATCCCAGGGAACTTGGGACACAAGGAACACAAGGCTGGGTGCATTCCAGGATGGTTTGATCACAGGGCACATGCTCACACACATTATGGGCAATTAGAAAACACCAAGCCAGCTACACCGGATGAGAACGACACGCAGGTGGTTTTCCCAAAGGTGAGATTCGAACCCCTAACCCTGGAGGTCTGAGCCATCAGGACCACCACTAACGTATATATAAAACACAGTTTGGAGTAACAACGATTCTGAAACAAAGTTTTATTGACGATGCATTCGAAAGTAAGAACTCTCAGCCATCAGTGGCTCTGGTCTAAGAAATGATGCTGTATTATCAAAGTACAGATATTGATGTTTGATGTATAATTTCATAACTTCTTATTGTAGTGAACTCGGAAATAAGTTCCATAGTACAGCATCCATGCATGCATTCCTAAAATATTCACAATGCAATTAAACCTAGGCTGTCAGTTTGCGTGTGTGTGTGTGTGTGTGTGTGTGTGTGTGTGTGTGTGTGTGTGTGTGCATTCACAAGGAGGGAGGGGACTCAGTTGCTCTCCATGAGTAACTGAATAAGAATGTTATGGATGGGGGACAAATTCTGCCCCTGCTGTGATGCATGCACACACACACACACACACACACAGGCACACATGTCTCTATACCATTACGTCATCTCTCTGCTCCCACTAAACCTCACTCATCCAATCATGTGCAAACACCCCCAATCCCCCCCCAGGAAAAAAAAGAGGCCTCACCACATTTATGGCCGTGATAAAGGATTATGTAGGTAAAGTGTACACAGATACTGCGGCGCAGAGAATATCTGATTGAGGAAACGACTCAATCAGATATTCCTGGTGAGAGTTTTCAGGATGAACGCATGAGTTGACTATATAAGTGATTACACTGCTGACATTTTTTTTTTACCTGCAAACAGCAGCAGTGAATGTTGTTTTGTCGCCTCTGAAGACCCTGGAGTCTTCCTCAATGCCCGCACTATGGATACTGTGACTAATATGGGGTGTAGAAGCGAGCGTTCAGGACAATCCTTAAGACTTTATCACTTTCCCGGATGTAGCTTGTTTGCACGACGACATCTCATTGTTCGGCACGGAGTCATGCATTTTGTGTTATTACTCACTCGGACGCTAGCACGGATCCCTCCTATGAGCGTGAAAGAGGAAACTTCATTCAGATTTTCCATTCACAGACAAACGTAGTTTATCATCGGTTCATCTCTGAGCTTCATCAAAACAGAAACTGCACAACTGAGAACGATGTTTTAGTCTTACTCGAGTAAAAGTGATGTATTCAAGACTTTTTACACTACACACTAACTTACACATACCTACATGGCACACGGGACACGCGGTGGAGTGACTTTTATTAAGGGACTTTTATTTTATACCCTAGATACTGGCGCATCAGTAGTGAACAGGGAGTTATTATTTGTGATAATTTTTTTACATTACTAATAGGCTACGTTCTGGTCAATTAATCATCAGCTTGCGTTAGTTGGCGGGGTACAGGAACACTACACGCATATCACACCCTTACTATTATACCTGAACCTCCATGCTACACTTGGGAGCTGACCAACCACACTTGCACTTTCGAATATTCTGAAGGCCATCACCTCTGGATTTCTGAAATGTTATCTATTGTTGAAGGTGCTTTCAGGGATGAGCCAAAAATGATTGGCGCTCCAGTTATACAATATTAATACTTCTGTTCCGTCTTATCAGCACTCTTCATTCCGCAGTCACTGCTGTGCAGGTGTGAACGTGTTACATCAGTTTATTTCCAACTGCGGTGCGAACGATGATGGACGCTCGCTTGTGATTTGAAGAGCTGCAAACAAAACTCGGACTGGTACTCTAAGGAAGCTGAAAGTTTTTAAAGAGAATCATTACTGGTGACGAGACGTGGACTCATCACTCTGACCCTGAGAGTAAACAGCAGAGTATGGAACGGAAACATCCTCGATCGCCGACCATCATCGGTTTGGTTGCTACGAGGATGAAGATTCACTTCCGATGAAGAAGTGAAGACAGCGATGCATCCATAATTCAGCCTAAAACATTTTTTCGTAATGAGGGAATACGAAAGCTTGTTGACCGATGGACAAAGTGTATTGAGATGCAAGGAGATGACTTCGAAAGATCATTTGTATTTGTCTTTTCTACGAGTTGATTAAAATCAATTTTACAGCCAGACTGTGGATATTGTTTGACTCACCCTTGTATAAACTACACCAGATGCTTTTGGCTTTGTAGCACTCGTGTGTACTCTGAACACAAGCACGCACACTGAACAGTTCTTCTTAATCGATCAGAACTGATGTTACATAAAGAGATGATTTCCTCATAGAGTGCAGTGAACGTTCTGACTTCAGATATAAAAAAAAAAGTGATTATAGGTCTGGTTCTATTTCATATTGCTATTAAAAGTTCTGGAGACATTTCTCGGTTTGAAATAAGAAGTAAAATATCAAATTTCATAATAGAAAAAAAATATCTATGGATATAGATTTTTGAGCCACTCTGTATAAATACAATTAGTGCAGCACAATTAATCACATAGAAATCAAAACCCTATGATGAACCTAGCTGGGAAAGATTAATCTGGTGCATTAATTAATTGGAGGCACTTGCAGGCATCATGACAAATGAGAAAAAGAGTCGGAGAGACAAGAAATAACAGATGCTGTCACATATTAATTAGCGAAGGTGATGGTGGTTGTGTGGTTAAAGAGATATTTCAGAAACTATTAAACACATGAGACTGAATGTATAAGGTAAGATGCCTTTGTGCAACCTTCTAGTGCTATTATTTGTTTTTAGACTATATGAGTAAGTAATCCATTTACTAGTGAAACATTGTGGTCACTAAATGTGTCAAAATAATCGTAATAATCTAATGTATATATATATATATTGGAAGTTTTTGTCTCCATCACCCCTCAGGCCATACTATCACGGCAGCTTCCAAACCTAAGATGATTAAGGTTAATTCAGCTCTAAAAGAATGAAACAGTGCTGACAATATTTTAATAAGCTTTCGAGACATTCCAAGGACGGCCAAAATCCTTCCCCTTCCTCCCAGGCCACACGGTATGAGCTACACCGCTTTCTGAAAGAGCTGCCAACATATTCCTAACACAAGGTCCTTTAATAGATCTAGTATCCGACTGAAGGCTTTTCTGCTTTATAAAGACGGCATTTTTTTCTTTCCTTTTATGTCATATTAATTTGGTTTCTTCCTAGCGCCTGGTGGGTTTTCTCCCAGACTTGAAAGTCAACGATGCAGTCTAGGTTGATTTCACCCAGACCCCCCTCTGTCCTCTGCACCTGCTGCCTCATCCCTGTGCTGCCCTGGACTCCATCATAACTTGGACAACTTCTGTTATATTGAACTTCCAGCAGTCTAACACACATTAGTGATGGGAAGTTTGAATCATTTTAGCGACTCGGTTCTTTGAATCTCGGCTATTAAAATGAACGAATCTTTTTTTGAGTCATTACGTTCATTTCGTTCTTTTGATCAGAAATAAAATAAAATGTTGCATTTTCAATAAAAACGTACCCCAATACGTTCACATACACAAATTTTGGCTATAGTTCCATTAATGAAAATATTACAATGCAGCTAAGGACATTTTATAATAAACAGAATGAATACTGTAGCTCCCCTCTCATATCTTCCAGTCTGAGTCGTTCGTTCTTTTGAATCTATTGCACCGCATAGCGTCTATGGGAATCACGTGACAAAAGAATGAACGACTCGGAGTAGAAGACTCATTGAAAAATAATCGCTCAAGTCTGTTTCCTATACATAACCTACTGTACAGAGGTTTTATGATGATTTGTAGACAGTAGACTCTCCGAGACTACTCGTTCTTCTGAGTCACGTTAAAGATTCTTTTAAAAAGAACGAATCGTTCATGGACAAACCCATCACTAACACACAACGTCACTATATAATTTCTGCTATCCGTTATCACCCAAATGAGGGTGAGTTCCCTGTTGAGTCTGGTTCCTCTCAAGGTTCCTCCTATTGTCATCTGAATTGAATTGATTTCCATCTGCATCAGAAGGGTGGGGGTTCAAGTCTCAGCACCGCCAGGCTTCCACTGTTGAGGCCTTAAGCAAGGCTCTTAACCCTTTCTGCTCCAGGGGGCGCTGTATCGTGATGGACCCTGCGTTCTGATCCCAGCTTCTTAACTGCCATGTGCGAGAAAAAAAATTCACTCTGCTGTAATGTTCATGTGACTAATAATTGAATCTTATCTTATTTCTAAAGTTTGTGATTCGGTGTGAGAATGTGTGTTGTGCCCTGCGATGGGTTGGCACCCTATTACGTCGTGGTATATCCCGCCTTGTGACCCAGGGATAGGCTCCGAGCCCCGCGTAAACCTACACAAAATAATGAATGAATTTGACGAATAAACACAAACACACCAGATGGACTTGTAAGCATGTGAGCCGTCAACGGTCGCGCAGGTTTACCGCCGCTAATAGTGCTGTAAAAAGCTCAGCAGCGAGAGGAAGAACAAAAACCTCGTTCCATACTCGTGGTGTCTAAGCGGAGTATGATTGAGGATTTGAGTCCACAGTCATAAATCCGGTCTGACGCACACATAATAGCAGCGCAGGGTGACTGCTTCTCCTTACCCGAGTCAAAATGCCACTCGTGCTCCTGTGCCGTCGTCGAGGAGAGCAGGAGGGCGCTGAGGAGGAGACGCAACATCGGCTGCAGCCGTGTTGCCATGGCAACAGCGACACACCTGGTTACCTGTCTGGATTGACTGCCCCAGACATGCCTGAGAAAGAGAGAGAGAGAGAGAGAGAGAATGGTGTTCAATACTAGTCATGAAGTAAAAACCTGCAAACTACTCCTTGTTCTAGTCTCCATCAGTAAATACTGTATATTCTTAACACTGGATCACTAGGTTACTGAAGTACTAGAAGCACCATCAGCCAAAGACTGCTGGGAAATTGTCTGGTTTTTTTTTTTTTGTTTTTTTTTTCTGACATTAGAAGAGACTTGGCACAAGAAGCGAGTTTATTGCATTACACGCACTGGCGAGGAAAAGATAAGTTCATTGCGTTAACTTAATTATAGGTCGAACCAATCACCTTATCTGGAACATAACCTGAGGAATGAGCGCAAATGCTTTAAACTACCTTGGCTGAAATAGACTAGTGATATAGTATAAAAAATAATGCAATGTTCTATTCAGTATCCTTTATACTTCATGTTGTTTCATAGTATGCAAGTATTAAAGCACAAGTTGGGGTTGAGGTCGGGGGGGTGTGTTGTCTCCAGCCTCCAGGGTCGAAGTTTAAATCTCGCATCTGTCTCTGTGCTTGGAGGTTGTCCTCTCACAGTCCAAAGACATGCTGTGTAGGCTGACTGTCATATTGTGTGTGTGTGTGTGTGTGTGTGTGTGTGTGTGTGTGAGTGTGAGTGCTTGTGCCCTGTCATGTTTTTGGCGAATCATCCGGTATGCACCCGACCTCGTGTCTCAAAATCCCCTTGTGTAGACTCCTTCAAAAGGATAAGTGGTATTTAAAATGGATTAATGAATGAATGAAACATGACCGGGTGTTACTGTTATAGGAAAATAAACCGCAGCGAGGTGGCGTGATAAGCCATGATGCAAAGCGTTCCCATCCTAAAGTGGATTACACACCACGGCTGGATTCTTCAATCTGACTGGTCTGCATTATGTGTGTATTGGACAGTAACGTGAATGAATGAGTAATAAAAATGCACTCAGTCAGATTTAAGTTATTGTTTCTCTAATAACAGATTGTATGCAGAGACTTTTACAGTGGACGTGACACATAATCTAAGACTAATACAGAGGTACCATACGACATACGAACAGCCCATCTTAAGAATTTTTGCCTTGAAGCATTTTAGTGAGGTTTGATGTGTATTTATTTTATATTTTAATTCATTGAAATGTTTTGATTGTTGGAAATTGGTGTATGTAGTGTTGGTAATATTTTTATGGGTGGCTGAAACGGATTATCTGCTTTTATATTACTTCCTATGAGAAAATGCGTTTCACAATACAAACTTCCACCTTAAGAACTCGCCTCTGGAACGAAATAGATTTGTATGCCGGGGTACCGCTGTGATATATTTTATTTTTTTGTTTAACAAAGCATGTTTACAAAGCATACAAAGCATACAAAGCATACAAAGAGTTTTATTATAATAGCTGTACAAAGCTTTAATCTCATTCACAGGGATTTCTATAGAACACAATCAGGATACTGTAAAGCTAATTGTTGTTGGTCTTTCAGCTGTACCCGTTGAAGAGTCGCCACAGAGGACCAACTGACATGGCACAGGTTTTACGCCGGATTCCCTTCCTGACGCAACCGTCCCATTTTATTCAGACGTGGGATGGCACTGCACCCCGTGGCTGAGGATCGAACCCAGGCTTTCCGCATGGCAGGCGAGAAACCAACCACTGAGCCACCAGTTGCCCCTACACTCTAAAGCTAACGATTACCTGGCCTTTAATAATAGAGAAAAAAAAAACCTCTGAGAAGGAGTCGGCACTTTGTAACTGAATAACAGAGGACTATTCAGTTTCTCTGTAGCTTAAAAAGCTGCACTTCTTTGTCTTATTAACATGGAAAGAGCGTAAAAAAAAAAGTTTATAGAACTTGCTCGAAAAAAATAGATAATGCTTCAATGCATTCCTAATATGCATGTAAAAACTATAAAACTGCATTCAGGACAGGACAAGCAGTACTCTGTGTTTTTCATAGAAATAGTATTCCTGGTGTGTGTGTGTGTGTGTGTGTGTGTGTGTGTGTGGTTCATTTAAGCAGCAGGAACAGGTGATGTGGTCTCCCTGCAATTGGAACTCGCTGCCTTGAACATTTCATTAATTAAGCCGAGCACCTCTGCCTGCCTCCCCTTAGCGAGCGCGACGGTGTATATTCATCCTCCCACATTGTAAACACGCCTCGTACGCACGTTACGCTGTAATTACACCGCACACCATCTGCTCTCAACACGGACATCACTGAAGCTACCTTGACGGTGGCACTGATTAATAGTTAGGTGCTTCCCTGTTTCCCCAAACACACCCACACACACACACACTCACGAGGGGCGGCGGGTGTGGGGGGGGGTGTGGGGGGGGGGTAGTTGGGGTGACAGTTGTCGTCGTGGAGAGTCGAGGGCTTGTTGTGGAGCCTCTGAAGGAAGCAGCTGACGCACAGCTGTGCAGGCACAAGGGCGAAGCGAGTGAGAGAAAGAAACCAGAGTGAGGTGTGGAAAAGGAGCAGCGTTCACTGTTATGGGATACACTGAGAAGGGAAGCACGTAGAGATCCCTGCTTAATGGACGCCGGGGTGTTTGAACGTGTGCGTGTCAGCGTGCGCGCGTATAAGCAAGTGCAGCTGTCTTGTGCCAGAGACAGGCGGTGGCCAACACACACACACACACATGCACGGACACAGGATGCAAGTGTGTTCAATACTGAGAGAACATACAGCGAGAATATGTGGAAAGCGTGAGCCTCGTGATTCAGTGCTGAAAAGCAAGCTGTGCATTTATTACTGTTGGCTCACTGATTCCTCGCACATCCGCTAACAATATGGCGGGCTATTGAGTAACCCTGGCAACCTGTTACCAAACTCACTGGGCCAGATCCACAAAACACAGAAAAGGATTAACCTCTATATGGCTTGATTAGATCCTCTGTTTTTCCTTTGGACAATTAAGCAGAGACAAACTGAAAGCGAGAGAATGAGAGAGACAGAGGCTTCTGAAAGAAGCTTGACGAGTCCCCACAGTGGAACTGAAAAGTGAGCCTCAACGACCTGAAGCGAAGCGATGAGACAGGCCTGGAGACGCTCCAGCTATGAGTCAAAATGCTTTTCTGTCCCCGTGCCCTGAGACACACAGCAACAATACAGCTGTAATGAGTTCACTGTTTGGATGGCGAGTCTGCCAAACAGCCTCCACCTATGCAGCTTTTCAGCGCCAAGAGGCCCGCTGAGGGAAGAGCTTCAGGAACGATCTGGGATTTGGAACAGCTGCAGGACTACGCTCGGGTTCGGACGCAACAACACACCCGACACATCTCGGCTCGCGCTCCAAATCCATTTCTGGGGAATTTCACTCGGCGGTTTTATTTAGCCAGTAAACATTCGACGGCAAGAAGCTGGATAAATGCCACACAAAACAGGGACTTGAGGACACACTAGGGCTTTCCCCAACTAAACCTTAGAGTTGGTTTACCAAAAAAGTCAAACTAATGAACCCTCCACGGAAAACGCTATTGTACCGCAGACAAACACTTCACTGTAACTACTACACTTCAGTTCAGATGTTGCTTCTTTCTGTAGTTTATAGTTAGAACACTGAAGTGAAATGCCCAGTATTACACAAGTTACGAGAACTGTCCAGAAAGTCAAGCAAAAATAGGCATAACTCTTTTTACTTTACGTACGTTGTTCAAATTCCACATATTGGTAGAGTATCTCTTCCTCTATACCAACTCAACTCAACACAAATATCATTCACAAGATATCCATTTGTGCCATCTTTGAACCCTCTCTGTCGCAGCTGATGGTCTCCCACTGTGCTACAGACTGTTCACGGACAGGACACCTTGGACAAGAGCAATGTGAACAGATGAATAAAGAAGTTCAAAGCTTTGAAGATGAATCACGCAGTGAGAGACCATCAAATGCGACAAGAGGGCTTTCAAAGAGGATTCGAGAGTCGGGTTTGAAGATGGTGCAAATGCACGGCTTGCGATGGAAACGATATGGAGGAGTAATAGCTCTGTATAGGGGAAGAGTTACAACCTCTGCCAGTTAAAGTTATGCTCAATTTTGATACAGCCATCTTCTGATCCGCACAACAACTTGGCACAGGTTTAATGCTGGATGCCCATCAAGTGGCTGGGGTTTGGGAACCGGGTGGAAACCAACATGGCAGGCGAGAAATCTACCACTGAGTCCTTCATCGATTTTTGGACACACCTTCTAACGCCACGGTTTTCCCTGATTTTTATTTCTTAATACTGAAGGCGTCCAAAATATGCAATAATGTTCTTTGAACAGTTGATATTGAGATGTGTCTGCTACTTATGCCTTCATAACAGCTCTAATGTAAAGTCCTGTCAATTGATGATTTCTCTAAAAGAACTTCTCTTCTGCAGCAGAGGTACGTTTTGTTCTTGCTTTCCTGGGATGGTCTTCATGAGAGACGGTTTCATCATGATGCTCCGTCATCCTTCATCAATTAACCTGGTGAAGGAATGACTGTGGGGATTAACTCCTCTTATCTAAATCTTAACTCCTAATTGATAAAATGTGGAACATTTCATTCATAAATAAATGAAAGCTCATAATCAGTTGATGTCATGCCTATCTCAAGGGTCCAGTGTGAACCATTTCTGTATAACCCTACAGCCTCCATCCATCGAGGAACTTAGTCAATCTAAGGACCATTGAGGCCAGTGCTGACCTATTTGTTTCTATTTTCTCAACCGTGGTGGAACCTCCAGTCAATATTTACACACTCATTCATACACTATGGGCAATTTGGGAACGCCAACTAGCCTAATTTGCATGTCTTTAAACTGTGGGAGAAAACCGGAGGAAATCTGTAGAGCACAGGGGAGAACAAGCAAACTCCATGAACACAGACCACAAGGCGGGAATCAAACCTGGACCCTGGAGGTGCAAGGTGACAGTGCTAACCACTACGGCACTGTGCCACCAACCTTACCGCCTATTGTGTTATTTCTTACTTTACCGTCATTCCTTATTGACGGTAACGAACATGAAACATGAGCAACGTGAAAACTCTATTTACACATACCCCGAGGAGGGAATCGATCCCAGACCCTGTAGGTGCAAGATGAACATGAAGTAGGCGCACAAATCTTAAAAAGCTAAACTTTCACTAAGATCATTCTGTTACAGCTGTTTCATATATTCACTTAAGAGTGTCTTTAAAATGTTGTCTTTTTAACCGATGATGTAATGGTGCTCAAACCCGAATCCCACCGAACCCCAATACAAACCGTAGAACAGAGGGCAGATCTAGATCCGAAGCTAACAAATCTGAGTAGGGATTTGACATTCAGGTTTTTTTTTTACTTGGAACACCATCTGCCCTTATACATAGTGCCCCGGGTTCCCGAGTGTGTCTTCGCATAAACACATTAACACACTGCGTGAAAAGAATTCAGCTGACACCTCATGCCCACACAAATTAGCCCCTACGGCAGGAAAATTTTTCCCCTCAGCAAGAAGAAAAAAAACGTCGGACTAGATTCAGCCCTCCTTTATTGTGAAATAAAACCCTGTCTTATTTTTTCTTCCACCCAGACATTATTAGTGTTTGGTGGAGAATTAGGCGTATTGTTCATCATGTGCACTCCCTCACGTCCTTTCATAAACTCGCTTTCTTTCATCTGTGTGCCATAAAACGGTATTGGCCTCATCTGAAGAGCGTACACGATTCGGCCTTAAACAAACACTGAGAGGCAGCAGCCCATCAGGTACAATTAATCTTGGCAATCCTACCGCGCTACGCGACTACTTTTTAATTTCAGCTAGTAAAACGAATAGAAATTCCTTTAAGGAAGAACATCAAAGATTCCTCGTACATAAGGTTCTCATTCCTGTGGATTTAAGAGGCTCTTACTTAGAAAAGACAAAGAACAATACAAGGCGCTCATCATTTATAATTATTAATAGGGATGCACCGAAATGAAAATTCTGGGCCGAAAACGAAACCGAAATTTTTGGATGCACTTGGCCGAAAACCGATACCGAAACCGAAAATGGCTTCATTAAAAAACATGTTTAAAATATTTTCTTTTTGTTTGTATTAAAAAAATGTTGCATATTGCAACTTTGCTGTCCTCATCTGAAACTTTGAAGTGCTTCCAAACCGCCGACATACTCCGTGTTTGATGCGTACTGACAGCGCGAACGAGACGGGAGGATGGGAGAGGCGTGGCAACAATTTTGGCTTTTATTTTCGGCGCATTCTTACGTTTCGGCCGAAACCGAAAATGCTATTTCGGCCGAAAATTTTCGGCGGCCGAAATTTCGGTGCATCCCTAATTATTGATAATAATTCCATTATTGGTCACGTGTACCTTATAGCACAGTGAAATGAATTTACCAGCTGTGGTGCATTAACATACACTTCATTAGCTACACCTTGTTGGTTCTGAGTTGGAACCCTTTCGCAAACTTTTCTTAGCGATTTTGGTCTGGCATCACAATGACATCACACAGATTTGTCCTGCATCCATGATGCTGATCCCAAAGGTGCTCGGTTGCAATGAGATGTTATTTGAGTTACTGATGCTCTTCTATCCACTCGAACCTGTCTGGCCATTCTTCTCTGACCTCTGGCATTACCAAGGCATTTTCACCCAGGGAACTGCCACTCACTGAATATTTTCTCTTTGTCAGACAATTCTCTTTAAACCTTGTTTTTCCCAGTGGATCAGCAGTTTCAGAAATACTCAGACCAGCCTTCTGGCACTAACAACCATGCCGCCTTCAAAGTCACCCAAACCACCTTTCCTAGTCATTCTGATGCTCTGTTTGGACTTCAGAAGATCGTCTTGACCATGTCTGCATGTCCGAATGCATTAAATTGGAGCTCAGCTGATTAGATATTTGCATTACCAACCGTTTTAACAGGTGCACCTGTTGAATGGAACCGCCGGTGAGTGTACGTATATGGGGAAACAAGTCAGCATCATTCATAAGGTTTCTCCTCAAACCATGCTGATGCACCAAAATACTACATATTCTTAAGTTTTAACTGTAACTGGACTTGTACGTCCACAAAACTTTTAAAAGTTCAACCAAAATCATTATTCCAAACCTGGAAAACATCTTCAAACTTACATTTCTTGAGGTTATTCAGATCCCTTTCAAAGTGTAATGCTTTCTGCAGGTGTCTTTAAAATTCTTTAAAAAGTTCCGTCCCCCCTCATGAAATTTCAATTAATGTCACATCCATAACATCGATAATATGGTAAATATTTTTTGGATGTACATGGAATGAGAAAAATATGGATTTTGAGTATTTGTTGTTCTTAGGCTAAAGACATTTCATTAAAAGTTATGAAAAGTAGTTCACTGATTCCAAACCTGTCCATGCTGGACATGCCGTTTAATATTATTACATAAGAAAATTGACTTCTTCTCTCTAAGGATGCATAATTATAATTGTAGCATACACTATACAGACAAAAGTATTGCCACGAAATTGGAAGCATAGCATTGTCCAAGAGGTCTTGATGTCTAGCTGAAGCATTAAGTTCTTCCTTAAAGTCTTCACTGGGGATAAGGGGCCTGATTTAAACACCTGAATACAATAACCCTGAGTCCATATTGTGTATTTTATTTGTCCATTTGCTTTATAGAAATGGCACCCAGCACTCAGGTAAAGCATCAAGCATGGATAAAAAACCTGAGGTCTGTAGGACTGAACGTCGCACGAGGCAGAAGAGGACTCAGAATTCTTGACTTCATGCAAATGAGTGCAAATATCACCAGACTGTGGCCAATGAGTTTGATTTATGTGCCGGGGGTCTAATTATAAGACACATTCGCTGCCAAGTCACGCTCAGAAATCAGCACAGTGCAGGCCTGATTGGGCAAAACTCAATGGTGGTTAGGTAGATAAGCTGGACAGAGTTGGAGGCATACTGAATTAATCACTTAATTCCTTAAGAATCTGTCTTACACATAAACATTACATTTACATTCAGGCGTTTAGACATCCAGCTCGGCTTACAAAAGTGCTTTGAAGGTTCCGTCATTGGATAGATCCTTACACTGGTTACTAGGGGACTAAGTAGGTACCATCAATCAACCACTGTTGAAAAGTTTTTTTTTTGTTTTTTTGTTTATAAATAAACCTAAATATCTAAAAAATGTAGAATCTTACAAATACAAAAGAAATCTTACTAGTTAACACTCTTGAGTTGTAAGCACTCAGTATACAGAGAAGTAGATCTGGGAGAAGAAATGTCTTGGTGATGAGTAACAGGAACTCATAAATAAACTCTGGTTACAACCACGCTCAGCAGAACAACATCTCAGAGCTCACGTGTCAAACCTTTGAATAGGTTGAGCTACAACTGTCTGACGAGAACGGGAATCTAAGGCTTCATTGCGCACAAGATTGGATAAATACAGTACCGGGCGGTGTTTTTCTGTGAGTTTATGCCCATGGAGAATAATAAAATAAAAGTATACGCAGATTTCATAACCAAGCTCAGTAGGTGTTTGTAATGAGCATCCCTTATAAGGTAATACTTCTGGCAGTTGGCAGAGTAAACAGGAGCCAGTTCGCACTAATGACCTCAGTGACTAAAGGTCCTGGCTAATTTCCACAACCTGTTGGTGAAAATGAGTCATTAATGTTACTGTGTGAATCGCTGTCTGATGGTTGTTTCAGTGCACATTGACATTAGCAGACATCCATTACGCTGATCGCTTGCGGTGATCACACACACATTTGAGGCATTAATCAGGCTTGTGTGCAGCACACAGGTTAACTACTGCCTTCATCTAATCCCTTCATCACAGCCATTTTAACTATCTGAAAGGTCTTTGTCCGTACGCTACAGCACAGCTTTGCTGGAGTCCTATCCCTCTATCTGAGCTGTAATTCCACCCAAAGCTAACCTGGAGCAGTAAAGCATGGCTACAGGCACACTGTAAATACAGGCCTATTGTACAACTAACATCTTTACACACTGACAAACTACACAAGTTTTATCCAACAACGTACTACTTCAAATTGATTCATTGTTATCTACTTATAGCAACACTTTATTGTTGCTATGTAGACTGACTCTCTAACCCTTCCAGTGATTCCAATGACAAAAATATCTTACCACAATATTTCCATATTTATTTTAATACTGTGATACGTTTTTGTGATAAATTGTTGCAATGCTTTTTTCTGAGATATTATGGATATCGATATTTTAGTGCATTTTAAAACGTTTTTTAATAATGTTTTACTATTCGTATCATTGACAATTTAGTGCTAATTTTCAGTATTTTTTAGTGTTTTCCAGCAAATAATGTATACACAAGATGCAACACAATATACAGGAACCAGAGTTAACCTGGATAAACTGGAGATATCACAGTGGAACCTCGGATTGCAAATAATGCAGTGCTTTTTGAGTGTTCCGCAAGACGAGCAAAGATTTTTAATACATTTTGACTTGAAAAACAAACAAGTCTTGGTTTATGAATACCAAGTATTATGTATCACGCATGCGCTTCTTGTTTTGACACTGAGCATTATGAGATCACAACTGAGCCAATGGTTTTTCTCTTTCTTGTGCGGCGGAATTAATACAACTGCTCTGTCGCGATTCTTTTCAAAGGTTAATTTGTTTTATTTTTACTTTATATTTTGTATTAATTATTTTTATGTATTTATTTTTTTAATAATAAAAAAAAAGTAAGTTAATTTTTCTAACATTTTCTCAGTTTTAGATCCTTTTAAATAATGTGTGCATATATATAATTTTTTTAATTTAGTTATTAAAAATAGTTTATTTAAAAAACCTGGAAGGCAATTCAAAACCTAGAAAGCAATTAAACTGTACTTTGGAGGAGTGAAAAAAGGTCATATGGTCTGATAAACCCAGACTGATCCTATTTCAGAGCAAAAGGAAAATACAAAAAAATTGAAAAATTGACTGTTAAAACAAATTGTCAAAGATAAAAACTGTAAAAAAAAAATAAATATATATATATATATATATATATATATATATATATATTTTTTTTTTTTTAAATGCATTAAAATATCCTAATGTTTATAATATCTCTGAAAAAAAGCATTGCAACTACTTACCACAATGCTGATAGTATATTGTCAGATTGCCCAGAATTGAAGTGAGTATAGGTTTTGTTAACTGTTTAAATGAAATTGTCCGGTCTATGGCGGGAGATGTACATAAATCAAATTAAAAAGGGGGTACCTTTTTACCCCCAAAGGGTTTATTTGAGGTTATGGTGAGGATGATATCTTTTTATTTTATAAAGATTTTATCATTCGGTCTGGAACAACAAGAACCCATGTTTCAGTAGGGTCAAATTATTGGCCTGCATCAAGCACAGAAAACAATTAAGAACATTCCTGTAATTACATGAATTCTATTAAGGAGTAGAACTAATGGGAGTCAGTAATCATTCCATAATCAATCATTAGTTTGAGTAAACAAATGGATGATTGGCTAACAGTCAGGTTAACTGCACAGTTCAATGCTTCTTTAATAGTTCGGGGTTTTTTCAAGTCTGTCATTTAAAAACCAAATAGTGCATACGAGTGCATTACCCTAGGTCTTGGTCGTCATAAATTTTCCGGCTTGTTTGTCATCCTAAATGCGAGTGCACTGCAAGGATTTGGGGTCAAATTCCACAAATTCCATGTAAAAATGCATTCTAAAGTCCCACTGAGAGCAATCAAGTTGGGATCTTTCAAAATTACATTAGAATAAATGTTACTTTTTTCTTTTCCAATTTAATTTCGCGTACATTTATTCGGCTAATTCTAGTTAGCCACATGGCTAACTAGTCCTGGTTTACCATTCACGGCTGTGTTGTGAGAGTGCACAGAGGAAAGAAAAGCTCAACATGGCAACAATTAAAATGGACTACTTTTATCATAACTGATCTTTAAAATACACAGAAAATCAACCAATCACTGACTACAATCGATAATCGACCAATCAATAATAAGAACTGACCTTCATTAAAACCCGGAAGGACAGAGCTGAACCATCTACGCTGCAGAAAAAAATGTGGGCTGAAGAAAACTGTCATTGAAGATCACTTAAACACAGTGAAGTCACAAAAAAAAGTAATTAATAGCAATTACACACACAAAAAGTGAGAATTCACAGGACTGGGACTAAACAGCTGTGTGGTCAGAAGAGAAAAAACGTTTAAGTCAGACTAATCAGACAAAAACCCTGTTTTAATTTCCTAGAAAGCAAAAAAAAAAAGTCTGTACTTTGGAGCAGTGGAAAACATCATGTGGTCTGATGAGCCCAGACTGATCCTATTTCAGAGCGATGGGTGTGTCAGGGTAAGAAGGGAAGCACATGAAGCGATTAACCCTTAATGCACATGATCTGGGGTGATGTGGTCAGGTCTAGGCTCAGCAACGTTATGTGGCAATAATAATAATAATAATAATATGAAGTCAGCTGACGACCTGAATGTACTGAATGACCAGGTTATCACATTAGTGCATTTTTTTCTTCCCTGATGGCACGGGTAAATACCAGGACTCGGGTGTTCCTGGGAAAATAAGCAATTATTTTCCCACAGGATCTAGCCACCACATTGCATTAAAGCTAACGGTGGTCAACCAAAAATATTAACGTTACATACAGTGCATACATTACCATTTGCCTTAAAATTAAACAAATACAATGTGGGAGTGTGTGTTGTGTCTCAATACTGTTATTACTACTATTCCAGTATTACTGCCTGTTTCCGTTCCTCTGAATACCTCGCTCACTCAACACATGCACTCTGACCTTTCCTGGAGGTTCACATCCTCACCTCCAACATGCACGCTCTGTGATGCTCGCTGGTCTTTTATGTAAGAAAACATGATTTTAATGCCAAGCAATGACTTCAGCGTGTCTCGTTTTAATGGCGTGACTCAGGCATCCGGCCGTGCCGACCTTCAGTGAGGATTCTGCGTGAGTAGCAGGAAGACTAAGAGTTACTCATGTTTGGACCAGAAATAAAGAACGAGCGCATGGAAGACGAGCATAATACGAGGAAGCCTGACTCATTCTAAACTGCCCGAGAGGAAAGAAGAGTGGTACTGAAATGGGAGATAAAAACAAACAGTGTTGACTGGATAGGGCTCTCAGTTTCAGTTAAACCTTGCCGAAGGTTCTAAAGTTTATGCATCATGGAAGTGGCCAATCTTGCTTCCCTAAAGATTTCAGGTTGTTAACTTTAGACATTTTGTAGAGATGATTTTATATGTTCCCCAAAAATGTCAGTTTTTCAGCATTATACTGTTTCGCGTCAAACAAAAAGAATAAAAAATGCTAATTATTCATATTGCTTCATGATTGATTCATGATGAAATGCTAAAATTGGTGTAATTTTCTAGAAGCAAATGACCTGTAAAAATTCTTGCTTAAATAGTTTTTTTTTTTGGTAAAAGCTTAAAAAGCAAAAACATCTGTAGTGTCCGTAACCATGTCAAATGTTGCAATATCTTAACATTTTTGTATTTTAGAATAATTGACTTTTTTCATGTGAAATCTAATTTGGTAAAGTTTCATCTGAATGACAGTTAAGATCATTAAAAGTTACAGACACTACATAAAAGGGCAAGAAATTGTATTAAGCAAATGTGTTTCTTTTTATCTAATAAAAATTTTAATCTGTATGCAGAAAGAAAACCTCTATACAAAAACAAGTAATTGTAAAAATGACAAATTCTAATGATGAGTGCGGATCAGGTCATGCAGGAACAGTTTCTGCATTCTGAACAGTCGAAACAGTTTTATGCAAAAAACAAACTGTGAACGATACTAACCGTCATTATTCATCATGGGAAAAACAGCGGCATTCGAGACGAGCAGGTCTGCTCTTGTCCTGATCTTCAGTGCTGGTGATAATTTCGCACCTGCTTTCTGACAGTTCCCACAGCACACTTGTGCTGCTTGTAACGGAAAGCTAAATTTATTACTTTTCCCACACACCAGCGTTTCAGCTGACGCACACACAAATTTGGGTTCCTCACTTTGCAAATCCTGACGAGGTACAAAAACACACACACACACACATAACTGACTGTAATGGTTGGTGTGTTTAAGCTTGACATGTCTGCTCTTTGAACTAGAAAAAAATAGATATATTTCACATGCAATGCTTCTGCTTGTATTAGAAATGTAACATTACAATAGGCTAAATCATGTCATTCGACCCCCAACTCAGTTTAACTAAATATCAGACAACAACAGGTAAAAATAGCTGCGCTCTCTGCGGGGGATGAGACGTCCCGTCTCTCCCATATCAATCACAGCAACACTGGCCAATCATCTGAATCTGAGAGTTTATTCATGTGGAAGGGGGCGGACAGCACTCGAGCAGTTTGAAAATCAGAAGTTCAACAAAATTCAGTTGCCTTGCTTTGCATGTCAGCTTTCGATCTCCTTATCATATGATGAAGGAGACGAGTGAATGGGAACAGGTCAAGGCTAAACTAGACAGCAAATGATGGAAAATCCCAGCCTTGAACGTTAATCAAACCCATGTTCCATCTTCTAAACAAGTAGTTTCTCAGTAAAAGAATCGCGACAGAGCAGTGTTTCTGTGTAGGGGTCTGTGTGTGTGTGTGTGTGTGGCACAGTGTCCAATAACGCGCTGATACAGAGAGAGAAAAGGGATTTTTAACCTCTCTAATGAGACTTGCTTTTGCTTTACAAGCACGCTCTACACACACGCATACAAACACAAAATAAAATATGTTTTACAAACAAACACAGACACGTGGTCACAGCGTTATAGTAAACAGTATGCGTGTGCACGGATGTTGATTATACCAGTAAGAGACGAGCACTAAGACCCAGCAGGGGTGACAATTACCCACAATTCCGCAGTGTAAGAGAGAGAAAACCGTTGGCTTAGTTGTGATCACGTGACGCTCGGCAGCAAAACAAGAAGTGCATGCGCGTTACATGATACTCGGTACTCGTAAACCAAGACTTGTTCGTTTTCCAAGTCAAAATTTATTAAAAATTATTGCTCGTCTTATGAAATGCTCGCAAACCGCGTTACTCGTAATGTGAGGTTTATTCCTCCTTTATTTTTTATCCTTCTCCAAATGTGCTGTTTCAAAGTCTATTTCAGGGTTACTCCTGAGCCACGCCTCTTTATAGACCTGCAGAGATTGGGAGGTTTTTGGTTTGCCATGAGTACTTCGATCTCACAAACCTATGTTAATAATGTCTGCAGATTGGATATCAGCTCATATGAGGTCACAATAGGCAGGAAAATTAGAAGTAATCTGCTTAAACTTGTCTGATACAAAAATTAAAAGGGACAAAAAGCAGGGAATGTTTTTTTGTTTGTACACACACAAACTAGAGACACAACCGGATGTCTAAAAATAACTAAAAAGAAACAGGTCCCCTTTTATGTCTGTTTTTTTTGTGAATACTTTGGCTTTATCCTAATGTATAACACAGAAACATGCATGAAACATTAAACCGGTAATAAACGTCTGGTCAGTGAATCTAGTTGGAAACAGACGCGTGTGCAGATAAGCAGCTCTTTCTTTTCTGATTTCAATCCTAAGTGAAAACAAAAAACAAAAAAATCCCAGCAGCAACCAGGACCATCATAGCTGCATGTGCAATACCAGTCACAAGTTTGGACACACCTTCTAATTCAATGTGTTTTGCTTAGTGATGTATTTCCTACTTTCTGCAACAATACTGGAGAACAGTATTGACAAGTACATTTGAGAAACCCATCAAGCACCATCGTGAAGGCTCTCATGAAGACCTTCCCAGAAAATCAAGACCAAAACCTACCTCTGCTGCAGAGGGAGAAGTTCATTTAGAATTACCAGCCTCGAAAAGCACCAATTAACAACCTGCACCTCAGATGAAAGGTGGCTTCACAGAACAGAAGTAGCAGGTACACCACAATATCAAAGAGATTTTTGCATACTTTCGCATTTATGCATTGCTTTACAATGTAAAGAAATAACAATCAGGAAAAACAAGGAATTAGAAGGTGTGTCTAAACATCTGGCTGGCAGTGTGTGAGCCTTTACTCTGTAATAGAGAATGCAGAACTGAGAAACACATTTAGGGCTACGGAGAGCTGTGTAATATTCGCAGCAGAACGGGAAATAAAAACCCCAGTGCTTCGGAGAGCTGATGTTTAATTATCCATGTCGTGCTTTGTTACGTTCTAATGCACACATTTTGTTCTTTTATCCGACGCTAAGAGCCCACAAAAATGCTACAGAGGCCCAAGACACATATTCGGGTGGAGCTGTATTAAAACGTATTGTTTTGAGACACCACAGTACCAGATCAAATACCATTCGAGATCTGTGGATCGAATGTTTATATAAAGGCCGTGAAGACTGCGGGAACAAAATGGGCATGGGTGGATGAGCACCCATTAGCACGTTATGATTAAACATCACGGCTCTGTAGTAATTATGCCACCTATATGGTGGTGGTAACTCTGGCCCCTGAAGTATGTGGCACGACTTTGTGGTTTTCACAAAGACTGGTGAGAAAACTGTCTTCCCCCCCAACCTCTTTCTCACACACACACTCTCTTACACACACCCAAAGCACGAAGCATATGCTGACACAGAAGAGATGTGACATACGTTTGGTGCCTCGAGCTCTAACCGATCATGAAGATGTTATTATGTTTGGGCCTGAAGGTAAAGCAAGGGAAGCATTTGTGAGAATTTATTTAATGTTTTTTTTAAATAATTAACGGAAAACAAGACTGCGGTTTGCAAAGACGCTCAGGATTAACAAGTTAGGTCATGCAACCATAGTGTATCAGAATTCAACATGGAACGTATCCAGGACCACAACTCTGATGCGAATGAAACGGGAAACCTTTATAACCGTTTACGCCCTGTAAAGTTTTTAATTATAAATTCTCTGTAAGGAAGCATCTGTAGACAATGTCATCTGCATCACCAACATAATCCTTGTGTAGTCTAAGAGGCAGCATCTCGTGTCCCGAAACCTTCAAAAAAACAAACTGTAGAGGAAAGGATAAAGGAGAGCTTCATGATTCACTGTAGTGAAATTAAACACTTTATCGTCTAGATGGTTAACAAAAAGGTCATGCACGCTTGACGTTTCCTCCCTTCACAGGCTGGAGCATAATGTCAGAAATATAGATCAAAAAGAGCTACTTAAATAGATAGTTTGGGTTTTTCAAGTCTGTCTTAAATCAAAAGTGAGGTGCATGTACGGACATTACAATAGGTCTCGGCGGTTAAATTTGACATTTTCCCTCCACGGCACACGAATGCGAGTACAATGTAAGTCCTTTTAGATTATACAACCATCGGTTCATGCAAAAATCAATTCCAAGGGTCAGCTGAGACTCATGCAAAGCTTCTGCAGTCCCACTTGAGCTAAATCGAGGTTCGTATCCGAGTGAGTGAGCAGTTCGAAAAGCTGCGGTTGATCACTCCCGAGTGAGTGGTAGTAGTAGCCTTAATGTGGGAGCCCCCTAGTCACGGGAAGGAATTGAACATGACAAAATAAGGTCGAAAATCTGGGAAAAATCCCCCCAAAAAATAAACTCTTTTCCTTTTCCCTCAGCTGAAATTTGGAATGTATTTGTGCATGGAACGAGGGTTGTGAAATTTAACTTTCATCAGCAATAATCAAAGTAACTCACGTTCCGGGTGACAAACTTCACAATCAATCAGTTAAGGCTCTGGGTTACTGATTAGAAGGTCGAGGGTTCAATACCCCACACCGTTAAGTAGCACTGTTGCACCCTTGAGCACGGCCCTAAACCCCATCTCCATGCTCCGTGGGCGCTGTATCCTACCTGGTCCTGAGCTTTAAACCAGAGCAGGAAAACGTAAAACACCCAAGACCTATCGTATTCTACTTGTATGCACTTCGATACTGATTTAAGACTTACTTGAAAAAAAAAGGAAAAACAAAGGAAAAAAACTATAACTTTAATGATCAGCATTCCTCCTTTTTTGTTTCCAGGAAGGCGAGAGAGCGCGGATGGCCCTGCTGGTTCCTATCGGCTCATGTTTGTTTTACTATCCATCTAGATGAACTCAACGTTCGTCTCTTCCAGGAGTGAGTTTCTTTCTTTTCTGGTAACATCGCATCCTCCCTGTTTTAAAATAATTGGCTTTTTTCACCAGGTAAATATTTGCATTCAGGCCGAGGGTTCCTGGCTCGTGACTGTTTGCTTGCATGAGAAATCAATCTCGCTATATCTTGTGCTGGTTAAAAAGAAAGCTTGTTTATATTCGCCGGTATTTGACCACCTTAGTTCGTTAACAAAGGGGAAAAAAAAGAACAGGCACACAGAAAAAAAAGAGGTTTGTATGCTTAACAACAAAAAGTACACGCCCTGGGACTCATGGACACACAGATGTTTTTGAGGCTTAGTTATGCTTTAAACTGACATGGACATATAGACGTTGCTCAGTTCTGCAGTTTAGTCTGTAGGTGTACAATTACAGAGTTGCTGTGGAAAACATGTCCGTCCCCCTGTACCCTGTCTATCAATAAAACGGACCACCACAGAGGACATTATATCGCGGGGGTGGTGGATCATTCGCAGTTAGGTGGATCATCTGCCCCGGAGCGAGTGTTAGCATAATTTTAAAACACTATGAGACAACAGCTTATGTTGTTTTCCCAGCAGCAACACTAAAGATGTGAAATTCCCCTAAGCTGTACCTGATACCCTCGCAGCAGTAGGACATTTGCTCATTTAATGAGGATTAATGCTGATTGCTTATAAGGCTCGTCAGCCTCCAGTGAGACGGCTGAGTCATTTTAGAAAAAGGTCTGTTGACGCAGGTGGGTGTGTACACTTCTGATAGATTAAAGTCAACATCTGTGGAGCAGGCCTCACTTCTAGTGGGCATACTGGCAGGCAGTAATACAAACAAAAATGTTTTTTAACAGTTACGGCTCTGGCGGCATGGTGGCATAGTTAGTATTGTTGCCTTGCACCTCCAGGGTCGAGGGTTCGATTCCCCACTCGGCTCTTTGTGCATGCTCCCCCCATGCTTGGTGGGTTTCCTCCAGGAGCTGCAGTTTCCTCCCACTGTCCAAAGACACGCAGATTAGGCTAGTTGGCATTTCCCAAAATTGCCCTTAGTGTGTGTATGTGTGTGCCCTGCAATGGACTGGCCCCCTTAAATCTCCTGGGACAGGCTTCAGGCCCCCCACGACCCTGTATACAGGATAAAGCAGTATAGATGATGGTCAAGGTTAAGGCTCTGGGTTTCTGATTGAAAGGTTGAGGGTTTAAACACCAGCACTGCCAAGTAGCACTTTTGGGCACTAGAGCGAAACCCTTAACCCTATCTCCATGCTCCATGGGGACTGACCCTGCACTCCATTCTGACCCCAGCTCATGTAAAAAAAATCATGTACATGTGGAAGGTACATGTGACAATTAACTGAATCTTTAGTGGGTGATATTAGCAGAGTTTCCTAAAAAACTCACAAATCTGAGACTGAATCATATCCAATACTGGATCGTTTGAATACATGATAAGAGAAATCAGAGCACCTTCGTGCAGTCTGTCAAACTATTACCTTTCAGATAAGAAAAATACTGGGCTAGTATTGTACTATTTTCATAACCATTGTATTTCATTCTCCCGTTCAGGGCGTTTTTACATTAGGGCCCTGATCAGTGAGAACGCAAGCATTTCACACTCGGGATGCGCGCACTTAAGCACAGATTAAATCAGATATGGAAGCCAATTGTACCTGAAAACAGTAGTGGACGCATCATCCTGGGGGCTGCCCTGAGGTGCCCAGCATGTAGCATGGCCCAATCTCCCCTGCCCTGATAGCATGTAGCATGGCCCAATCTCCCCTGCCCTGATAGCATGTAGCATGCCCCAATCTCCCCTTCCCTGATAGCATGTAGCATGGCCCAATCTCCCCTGCCCTGATAGCATGTAGCATGGCCCAATCTCCCCTGCCCTGATAGCATGTAGCATGCCCCAATCTCCCCTGCCCTGATAGCATGTAGCATGGCCCAATCTCCCCTGCCCTGATAGCGTGTGGCATGGCCCAATCTCCCCTGCCCTGATAACATATAGCATGCGCTAATCTTGTCAATTGACCTCCACGGCCACATCTGATAAAGTAGGAAGGCACAAGAGAGCATTACTTCAGACGTTTTTTTTTCCTGAAATATTAGGCTTAGCATAAAGTTTGACCTCCTCATTCTCTTCTCCTCTTTGTATTTAATGGCGTCTCATGTGAACGCTGGCCAGTGAGGGGGTGGGAATGTGGAGCAATCGTTCCTTCACATGGTACAAATCCATCATGAGTAGTGTGAAAGTGCCCTCGGTGTCCTTATTAACCTCACAGCAGCGTTGTGGCAAATGCTTATGGGTGCTAAACAGATACTTATACAAGAGAATATTAGACCTGACAGTGTTTCTAATAACGGCAATACATTAGGCAAATGTCTTTTTTATATATCACTCTGCCTGGCCCAAAAAAATGTGCACCCTCTAATATTTCACTGGAGCGCGTTTAGTGTTGATTCTGGTGCGCATTCTTCATGGCGTTGTTTCAAAAAACTCATGCAACATCGAAATGTCTTTCCCTCCAGAGTTTCATTAATTTTTGGCTGAGAGCTTGTATTGATGACAGGAGAGTTGAACCACTCCGTAAACTGTTCTCTTAAAGGCTTTCAATGGGATATTGTGTTGGCCAGCTCATGTGTAGAGAAGTACTCTTTTTCTAAAATATTCCTCACATCAGACAGATGGGATAACCTGGTCATTCAGTACATTCATGTCAGCTGACTTCATGTTGTTGCCACTTAACGCTACTACGAGTCTAGACCTGACCAAATAAAGCAAACCCAGATCATAACACTGCCTCCAGATGCTTGTACAGTGGGCACAATGCATGATGGGTACAGCGGGCCTGAACATATCACGGGACACATTATTATTTGATTGCAGCACTAAATCAGATGGACTCCAAGCATCATGTGAGATTTTTAGTTTTACTGCGCGCTACTAATCCGTAAATATTAACATGTACTCAACTTATTTTAACCTTTTACTTGTTATTAGTGTTGGGTGTAACGCCCTACAAAGTACTTGGATTACTTTTTTGATGTAATGAGTGATCTCACGCATTAGGACCAACATTTAAGTACTCACTTATTTAGTTATATTTTCGAAAATGTAATCCGTTATTCAGACGATTTATGTAATCCGTGAGCCAGACAGTCGTCCTACAAGCCCCGCCCCCAATAACCCGCCCCCCCCCCTGTTATTCCTATGCGGTTTGACTATGCGAGGACCGACACGCGGAAAAATGGAGACCTAATCACAGCGCCAAAACTCGCGGTGAATCATGATGTACTTACGGCCACCGCGTGAAACCGCGTAGGTGAGATAGGGGTATTAGTTAACAGATTATGGGCCAAACTTCGCTGAGTGATGACGGTAGAATAATTATAAAGGTCTTGACTAAAACATCATGCATAAGGAATCACAAAGGAGTTTTCATTTTCTGCAATGGAAAAGTACTCGAACTAGTTACTTTTATCAGAAAGTAACGCTGTAATGTAACTGATTACTTTTTAAAGACAGTAATTTTGTAATGTAATTAGTTACTTTAAAAAGTAACCCCCCCCCCAACACTGCTTTTTATTCACTAAAGAAAAGAAATGTACTTTAATCCAAGGCTTGTACGTATACACTTGCTATATACGGAAGTTCAAACGGGGCATTAAAAGACAAAAACATGAATTTAAAGATACGGGCACAAAGATGCACAGAGCAGTCGATTGTGATAAGAGAGAGGAACAGATGACAGGGAAATACGCGATGATGGGTGAATGATTTATGGAGCCTTCAAACGCAGTGGCAGGGCGGAGTAGAGGAAGTGAGGGAGTGTCGAGAGGAGGACAAGACATGAAGCTGGGATATATTATGATGAGAGACAAGGCACTAGATCAAGTAATGCAACAACCTGAGAGGAGAAGAGCAGACACATTTAATCACTGCTTTAGGCTGCAGATATAATACTGGGAAAATTGCTAACAGTAAAAAAAAAAGATACACACTCTTAGAACATCTACTGCACTGAAGTTATCAAGGTCTCTCCCTCATTAATCCCATACGAGAGTGTAAGAGCCTGTGAAATGGCTTCTTGGCTCTGATTGGAACATCGGAATGATGATGTGTCAAAATCATAGATATATTAGATAGCAGGTACCCAGTAGGCATACCAGCCTGATGTATTGCTCCTTGTGATCAAACTCACTGCCGTATTGGATAATGGTGCGTTGACTGCAAGTGAAGACACGCCTAATGTATTTCAGTATTAAAAGAAAAAGGACTGCAGTGTCAGGATAAAAACTGCTGATATTATAGTAGTTACTGTCATGCATATGACATGAGGGTGTCTTGGTTAGCACCTTGCACCGACAGGGTCTTGCTGTAATTGCCTGTAATAAGTTAATGAGTGTGTGAGATCTATGTGTATGTGTATGTGCGTGTGAGTGTATGTGTGTGTGCCCGGAGATGCATTGGCACCCTCTCCAGGGTGTACCCCCGCCTCGGGCCCCAAGTCTCCTGGGATAGGCTCCAGCCCCCCCACCCCCCCGTGACCCTGAATACAGGATTTAGCGGTATACTGTAGACAATAAGTTAGTAGACTGTCGACTTGATTCGATTTTTGGACATTGCAATTTTTTATTCAATAGCACTAAAGTTTATTGTCTGATTCGTCTAACGCAGCTATAGTTTTGCAAAAGCTTTATTAATTTGCATAATCGATTCAATCGCACATCTCTATAAGCACAGGGGACACCAGTAGACAGCAGTCACTAGGCTACTACACAAAATTTTGAAACAAGAATGCATTTCCATAAAAAAAACATGCTCACCGTATGAAAAGATGCAACATCACAGTGCATAAGCCTTGTCCCCTTTATTGCTTTATTTTAAGGATATTTTTTAATCCCAGTTAAATAATGAACTTTGGTTTACATTTCACAGCCTGTAAAGTTTTACCCAACCAGAGATCCAATAATTTCTCCTAACCAATCAGAACACAGAAGGCAGGATTTGTTAAAAAAAGATTATTTTTATCCACTCATCTTATTGCACATATTAAGTCTAAAAAGTGCTTTATCCGTTGAAACACTCAAAGAAAACAACGTCCCACCACACTGCGATTATTTTGACACATTATGATTTAAACTGTTAAGTGTATGATCTCATTAAGATGAGGTTTGTCGATATTTATTCAAAAGTGCAGATCAAAAGTATTGAATGAATTAAAAGTAATAAATAAAAAAGTTAAATATAGACAAACCTGACTATACCTATATTACGTGTAATAAATTTCAGCCTTTTACGATTAAATAAGTGCACCAGTATTTATCTTGATTTCCATTTTTACACAATTAATAGTGCAGCTCTACTCTATTCCAGATCCACCACACCCTCATCAAATCTAATCAAACCTCACGACAGCTTCGTGACGAGTTCCATTAGACCTCTTTACTTACTCATACTGATGAAGAACGTCGACAACGTCAACACCCTGTTCATGCTGTGAGATATGTCCGTCTCCAAGAGCATTTAATTCTCACAAATGTTCATCATCAAAGCAAAAGTGAAAAATTCAATTGTTCAAAGTATTACATTTTCAGATATAACGTTGTACCTGTATCTATTAGAATAAGAGTTGTTTAGAACAAACTAAAACAAAAATAAACTTCTGGCACAATTTAAACACCACAATATAATAAGACATTGGAGAATACACTACTAGATCAACATAGTTTGCGATATAAGGGAAAAATATGATATTGCACTTAGACACGGAAAAAAAAAATTGAACAAATAAACACTTAAACCATTTAACAAAGAACAGAAAGAAAATAAAACAAAAGCATATTGCCTTCTAGTTATAACCCCTTAAAATACCCTGTTAATATCCGTTATTACTATGAATCATTTAGCAGAGAAATTACTAATATATATACGCAGCTAAGAGTGTAAGGAAAGTGCATCTGTTCAACTCCTGAGTAATTGAGAGTAGAGTATGATATCATGGAGGACGATAACTTATCCCAATAGAAACTTTTCCCGTTTTTCTAAACCCGCTCACTGGAGGAAGGTTTACTTCCTGATCTTCACACCTCCTTCACTCATTGTACCGTTAACGCAATCTCTCCTGTTTTTTCGGTCCTCGGGTGCCCCACCCCCTGTGACCTGGCCTTGAGCAGGTCAATGAGGCACTACTTCCTCTCACACACACAAAGAAGCCACCTGCACTTACTCCAAAACCGTCAGCTCATTCATCCAGTGCATGTCAGGAGCTGATCTACACACAAACCACTGAATGGTGGTTAACATGACTGAATGGGTATAAACAATGCAAAGCCCTATACGACTGCTTTTCACAACTAAGCGCTATTATTATTATTATTATTATTATTATTATTATGCCTAGGCAATCCATTAAGAGTTGTAAAAAGCAATGTGACCGAACTCAGTTGGAGAAATCCCTGCTAAGCAATGCAATCTAATAAACTCCAGGCCCAGATGGTGACAAATTGGCACCGCAGCTCCTTGGTGTGTTAAAACAATCCTTCATTCCATCAATAAGCCAAAACCAGGGCTCACTATCACCTCATTTCAACCAATTCTCAATAGTCTGTCTACTAAAACAAATGTAAGATCCCACTCTTTATAGGCCCTATAGACTATCGTCCTTGCTAAATGATGCTGATGTGAAAGTTCCCGCATCCCGATTTATAGGATGTATAATCCATAATACAGACTGGTTTCATAAAAAAAAAAATCTGACTTTTTCTTAAATGCTCATCCACTTTTTAATATAATTTACTCCAAAGAAACATCTGTATCCCCTGAAGTTGTAATTTTATTGGATGCTGAGAAAGTTTTGGGTATACTTGTTCGCATTAATAAAGAAATTTGAGTTTGGTGATAAAATTATCGCCTGCTTTACAAATCTCCTCAAGGCAGCGTTCACACAAATGATGTTAGCTGTGATTATTTCACTCTCTGATGTGGGACCCGGCAGGGGTGCCCATTTTTGCCAATGTTCCTTGCCCTTGCCACTGAACCGCTATCCATTAGGCAAAGATCTTGTCTTGCTTTTACAGGTAACAACACATAACGTTGTGGGGCAGAAATTATCACGATATGCTGATGAGTTTTTGTTATACGAGACCGACCTGACCCTGGAGCCTCTGTTCCTGCTGTTTTCAATCATTTTGGATCATTTCGGCTGTTTCTCAGGATATAAACTAAATCTGCATGAGAGACGCTGTTTTTGCACTTGCCTTTTAAACTTAACTGTTCAAGCTTTAATTATAATGAAATTAACATGACTCGCTCTGTCTGATCTCTTCTATGCCAACTTCTCCGCTCTTATTACTGCTTGGTAATGTTTGCAGTGGTTTACCTCTTCCTCCAACCGGAAAAATCGGTGGCTTAGTTGGTTAGCACTGTCAGCTTGCCCTTCCAGGGTCTGGGTTCAATTCCTGCCTCTGTGTGCATGGAGTTTTTAAGTTCTCCCAGTGCTTGTTGGGTTTCCTCCCACAGTCCAAAGACATGAGGCTGATCGGCGTTCCCAAATTGCGATGGATTGAGAGTTACTGTCTTGTAGATCATCTTCTAGATCTGCTCTAATTTACACTTCTTTTCCAAAGAACCAAGCTCAGTTCACTGCTCAATAATCTAGCGCTACTCAATACACTTAAGAACAGCACTGGGTCCATTGCATAAAAAAGTTTGTTTCCCCAGTCACTTCTAGATTCGGTATTTTCATTACGGCATGACAAAGGCATTAAACATTTTCATAATTTGCAGGAACACAGCGTGTTTAAAAGTTTCGCAAGAACGTCCTTGGAGTGCGGCCCGCCTGCAGCTCATTTCTTTTGCCACCTGCAAATTCGCAACGTTGTATCGAAGTGTTTTCCCAATTTTCCTTCGATGCCTCCCAACAGATCCTTGAGGGGTGTGGAAGGAATGAGGTCATATTTAATTCACATCCACGAGGAATGATCTCCAGAATATATGTTGTTTTATCTTATCAGTTAGTAATTCTAAAATTACCAAAACAACAACTGCTTGGGAAAATGAATTGGATTCCAACTGAGTGAGGAATGGTGGGAGAAAGCCACAGACCGGATACGCTCCAGCATTTTCTGTGCCCGGCTCAGTCTTATTCAGTTTATGGTTTTTCAAAAACAAGGCTGGCTGTAATCTATCCCGATTGAGGACATGACAGTTGTCACTCCTCTTTACGTCACTTAAGTTAACTGGACAGTTCTAGACAGGTTTATTTCAGTATCATGTCCGGTATATTTGAAGTACAGTACAAACTATGTCTGTTAACTTCTATATTTGGGACGCCAGATGATTCCGTTCTGTTGAGTTCAGCACATAAAGATGTTATCGCTTTTTTCATCTTTGTTGGCCAGACATTGCAAACTTTTACACTGGCGGTCCATTAGGTGTCCTTCCATCTTTTAATGGATTAAAGTCTTAAGCTAAAGAAGATTAAATATGCACAACGAGGTTCTACTGAGACATTCTTTTAGAAATGACATCTCTTATTATTATTATTAAATTTACAGGTATCCCTTGATTGAATGTTCGAACTGGGTCATGCATCAGAGTGTACATGTGACCTGTTTGATGCACATGGATCCATCTGAACCAGGGGTGTGTGTTTGTGTTTGGTTGTTTTCTGAGAAGAACAGGGAGGTCTTTCTTTTTTTTTCCCTATTGTTGTATATTGGAAGAATTATGCATGTGACAGTTTTTCTTAATATTTGTTTTAAAAGAAAAAGTGAAAGTCACTGCTCCCTTCACTGAGCGGTGTGGAATTTCCCATGGAAAAATCAGTGCAATTCGGATAAACTGAGTCTCTGTGCTGCACTGTGGTTTTATTACTACCTGTTAAAAAGGCAGTGTCCGTAAATCCAGGTAAACACATTAAAGGTTCGAGGTTAACTCCTTACTCAGACATTCCTCATAACATATTATATGCTCTACACTACATCGCTGCTGAAATTTCTAAACAGATTGATCAGAGGGCATTGATTAGTTCTGTAAAACCGCAGCTCAGAAATGCCAAGAAGCATCGATTTTGATGTGCTTGGTCTAAATAGTTAGCGTTTCTCAGTGATTTGTATGGTAGATAGGAAACATAATCTATATCTTATACATTTTTTAATGGTCAAGTCTTTTGCAAGGACACAAGGTTATTTAACATTTATAGAAGAAATCTCCAGCATCAGTGTTTGGTAACAACCCATAGCTTCAAGACAAACAGCTTTGAGGTTCCTTCATAAACTTTTCGAGAAGATGTTGGATAAGGGCTGACTGTTTGTACTTGTTATAAGAGAAATATGGAACGCACATATTTCTGTGACTATTTAGAGTTAGGAGTATGATGTGTCATATATTAACAAGCTGATAACCGTGGCTGAATGATGAAAGCACATTACGGATACACTGATGAGAAACATCTGAGAAGACACATGAAATGCTTTTTGGGACTAAAAATAAAACTGACTTACATGCAGACATATAAAACTTTACTTTTTGCTTCTTAGAACAACCACAAGTATTGCTAAATATTAAATTGTGCAAATGCATTCAACACATGCAAAAATCATGTGAGAGACGTCTTTTGAACTGCTGTCCTTTGTGAGCTGCACTTTGATTAAAAACTGTTTGATGTCACTTTACATCTGTCGCTTTCTTCTCAACTTAACAAATCGTTTTATAACAATCCCAAGTCATATGACTAAGTACGCTTTTTGAAAACATCTGTTAAGTTTAGCTTTTTAAAAAGGTTTATTTTAAACATGTTAACACATTTATTTTGGACAGATTTGTCACATTATATTCATTATTCTAACCATTCTTTTGATCGAAGGAGAGCCCCTGATTCAAATCTCACCACCACGACCACCACCAAGCTGTCACTGTTAGGCTTAACCTTTAACTGCTCAGATGTAAGACACTCTGGATAAGGGGAAATCTGCCAAAATGCTGTGAATAATTACACATCTGTTGTGATATTCCAAGTTAAAATTTAAGCTGAATACATCTTTAAAAAATCCATTGACATATTACACAGGCCATGATGTCTCACACAGGGAAGGTCAGTACACAGGTAGCGACTGATCCTCAGGGCACTGATATGGGTCCATTCATTTTTCATGTTCATGAATCAAAAATATAATATTTGCAAAACTGTAAGAATGCCATGGTTTGTAAAGTTTTTCTGTTATTTAATGCTCATAAATGTAATTAAATATAGAGCTAAATCTAGCACAATAATGGTCTGTCAGCCTCCTGCAGTATTAGAAATAGACTCGTCTATACCACTTTATCCTGTGTACAGGGTAACAGAGGGGTTGGAGCTTATTACAGAAGACTTAGAGCATAAGGTGCGGTACACCTGGGACACCCTGGGCACCAATCCATTGCAGAGCACACACCTATATAGACACACTTCAGACAATTTGCAAACTGAAAAAATGTCTTTGGGAGGAAACACAACAAGCACGTGGAGAACATGCAAACTCCATGCACACAGTGCCGAGGCGGGACCCGAACCCAGACCATGAAGGTGCAAGACGACGGTGCTAACCACTAAGCCACTACAATAAATAAATAAATCGGTATCGCGATGAGAATGAACAGCATATCGGTTATCCCTGGAATTAGTCACACTGGTTTGATTTACAGGTGTATAAAGACCTCAGGCATTATGAACTCCTGCCCCAGAAACTACATGAGAACACACACACACACACACACACTCAAGCAGAGACACACTGACGCCGAGAAACCGGGAAAGATTTAAAGACTACGCACCTCTTAGAGAGTGTAAACAGATCAAACAAAAATAGAATGATACTTTGTAGCTACAAGTTAACTGAAAAAATGTAAACATGATCGAGAAAAATAAACAAATAAATATCAGACCATTTAAGCCCATGTGTGATCTTCCTCTCTCTCTCTCTCTCCTTACACACCAGCAACAGTTGGAACAACAACTGCTCAACAGATCCCTGAATCCGCCATATCAACTCTGATAAAGCAGTTTATAATCCCAAATCTCTCTCTCTCTCTCTCTCACACACACACACACACACTTTATTAGACTGAGTGTGGATAAAAATAGTGGTCCAGTCTTCTTATTACTTACCGAAAAGGCAGAGGCAAGAAGAAGTTTTCAGATTTAACAGCTGTTTAAAAAGTTTCTTGCTTTCTTGTCCTGATTTAATCCGACTTCTCCTAGTGTATCAGTGCAAGATTTAAAGTAATTATTATTTAAAAAAAGATCCAACGGTTTTATTCTCACGCAGGGTTTAAAACACACACAATCTCGTTGCGCGCTACTAAAGTCAGAGACAGGGTATTAAACACTGCGATACAGATGTAAACACCTGTACACACCTGCAAAGCAAACGGCGGGGTTTAATCTCAACAGTCACGCGCAAACTACTTTCCTACGTTTCGAGCAGAAGACGCTCGCGCTTGCTTTGCCCGTGCCCTTCTCCTAGAGACCGCTACCAGGTGCTCATTTGCATAACCTGATCCCGCCGGCGTCCAATCACCGCTCGCCGATTTAAATATTCGATCAGTTGCTCAGCCAATCAGGGCGCGCGTTGAAGAAAAGACCCCGTGACCTGGCAGCGCGCGGTTGTAAATGATACTTGACGTGCGCTCGCGCCCCTGAGAGAAACATTTTTTACAGCCCTGTCAGGGGGGGATATGAGCGATCATGTTACTGAAAAGGAAACAACAGGATTCACCTTGTTAACCCGTTCATAGCCTAAAAATCGTCTTTTTTTGTCTGTTTTTTTTTTGGTTGGAGAATTTGTCATTTCTGTCATTTTTACGACACCAATTATAACCTGAACTAGCTGACGTACCGTTAAAGAGTTTGTAGATATTGTTCAAATGTTAGCTTTAAATTAGCTTTAATGTAATCATTTTTATTATTATTTCAGGTTGAAGCCCATTTACATATCTGGCTGTCTTTCTGTAAAGGCAGAACTTTCTACCTAACTTATAAATACAAACAAATAAAATTTTCTGAGTTATGTCTTGTTTACGCCAAGTTGTACATCTTTTGTCATCAGCCAAATAAATACATTCTCTGTTCGGTAATCTATTCAATCCAATTTTATTTGTTCTGTACAGCGCTTTTAACAGTTGTCATTGTCACAAAACAGCTTTACACAATTTAAAGAAATTATGGAAGTTTGTATGAAATGTGAATGTGTAAGAAGCAAAATGATTAGATATTCCCTGGCCGAGGGCGAAGGTGGCATGGGAAAAACTCCCTGTGATGGCAATAGGAAGAAACCCTAAGAGGAACCAGTCAATACCCATCCTCATTTGGGTGATAACGGATAGCAGGGAACCACAGATGAGAAATCGAAAAAGTACATCGGTTGAAGATTAGGTTTTGTCACTGAGTTAAAATTAACTTATACTACTTTAAAAACTTGAAAATATTAACTGATCTTAGTAAAAAAGTTTACATTTTCTAATTAATATCTATTGGTGCAGGTGTTTGTTTACATTGAGCAAGTAGCCTATTAGTAGCCTATTAGTAGCCTATTAGTAGCTTATTTTAAAGTAGTCAAGTCAAGTCCAGTAAGCTTTTATTGTCATTTCAACCATATACAATTCAGTACACAGTAAAAAACAAAACAATGCTTTATGCATAAACATAAAGCGCAAAGCTTGTTTCATTGCATGTTGTTTCATTAAATCTGGCACGTAACTGCTCATAACATAACTTCAACTCAACATTTTAATTTTTTTTAAGGTGCAGGTAAACCTTCAGACAGATAGTACTGCAAAAGTTTCATTAAATTTTGTCCAGAGGTCGATTTAAGACAGACCCAAAGTTTGACATATGCGCAGTACACTGTCAAAACTTGTGGTTTATAACCTGGCACATAACTGCTCATAACTTCACTTGTACTAAACAGTTTGTTTTCATTTATGGCACAGGTTTAACTTTAGGCAAGTACCTAAGGACAGGCAAAGTTTCATAAAATTCTGTCCAGCCAGTTTTTGCGTGATGCTATGACAAAATCTGCTTGGGCAGACAGACATACAGACAGACAGACAGATTTTTTTTCCAGACTAGTTTTGGGTCCTCCTATGTATAACACATAAATATATTACTAAAGGAGCAAGTTATGGCTAATATACAGACCATGGTTTTACGATCGTTGTAGGGCCTCCAGGCAACATTCACATGTGCATTCACACACTTTGGGCAATTTGGAAATTAGGCTTGCATGGCTGCATGTCTTTGGACTGTGGGAGGAAACCAGAGTACCTAAAGGAACCTACAGTGCCGCCCCTTGAGTTTATATAGAGAAATAAAGAGTCAACCACAGTACTGTCTTCACCTGAAGCTTTCCCTCTTTGTTGCTTCAAAGGAGTACCTTATTATAGAGCAGGCATCTTTAACTGTATACAATTACCTGCCTGAGGCAGTAAAGACAGTGATTTGAATGCTTCACTGTTAGCAGAGCTTTGCGCTTTATGCTCATGCATCGCTCTCAGGTAACAAAGTTGGAAAAATGGCTCAATTGGAGTCTCACTTTCGCAAATATAAGCCAGAAAAGGGTGTGGCTAAGTGAAGGATGAGGGAGGATAAAAGAGAGAGTGTTGATCAGTCATGTGTTAATACTTGCCCATCTCTTTGCAAGGTTGTAACAAAAGAGACTGGGATCCAGCGCTATGACTCTACAGGTATTCCTGCATCAGCACATATCTCTTACATGAGCCTGTGGGTATGGGTTTACTGAAAAAATACAAAATGGTTTAGACAAGGCACAAGATATGAACAAGAAAAAAGAAGAAGAAAAACAATTGCAGGTTGAAGGGAAAAAAAAAACAAAAAAATAGATAGTTAAGGAATTTAAACAGTATACAGAGAAGGGGATAATGAATTCAGTTATATACAGTATAATGATTTGTTTGTTTGGCAATTCATATATCTTCAGAATAACTTTTTTGTAAAACTACCATTAAAATGTATATGTTTGCATTTTAATTGCAAACTGTCTGTTCCTCTATAATTCTACAGGTGGTGTGCTCTAAACTATGTACAAGTCACCAGGAAGCACAGAGTCCTGTGTGGTAGAAGCAAATTATTTGCAAAGTTTGTTTAGAATGGTATCAACCCTGGAAATAAAATACTGAATATTAAATGTGATATTTACAAAATTGCAATACAAAGCAAATCAGCACCTAGGACATGTTTAATGCAGGAAATTTCCTCTCTACCCAGCTCTTATAGAACAGTAATTTATTTGGGTGTGCATGGTATTTACACTCTCTTACCTGATCCCTGAAGATATTCGTCCAGCCCAGGTGTTTGATTGTTAAATACTGACCCCAATGCAGGTGCTTAGCCTGAGTCTCTTTACAACCATGAAGTTCTCTGCTTTCCTGCTATTCCCTTTCTGTTTGCTTAACTCACTCTGCTTTATTGCCATGCTGGTGTGGTTAATGGCATTTGGCTTGAATAGGTCTATGTGGAATTTTACCCGATGGAACACTAATGTCACAGCTCCAGGTTCCTGAGCTCAGGTAACACTCCGTGCAGGATTTTGCACGTTTTCTGGTGTCTGTGTGGGTTTCCTCACACTTTCTAAAAACAAGCCAGTAGGTGGATTGGCTATGCCTAATTGCAAATAGTGTGAGTTGTGTGTCTGTGTGCAGAAACCCTGGCATTTTGTTTAGGGCGTGTTCTTTACAATATCTAACTGACAAGGATGAAGCAGTTTCTAAAGATGCATAAATAAATAAATAAATAACGGTATTGACATTCACAGAGCTGATGGTCTGTCAATGTGGATATTTTATGATTTGCAAAACCAGTGAACTCACACTGTACACATTTCAGTTAGTAACCAAAGTTGACGCAGTCAGAGGGGGGTATTTATAGTATTTTATTCATTTACAGCATGGTTGTACTGGAGGATCAGCATGTAGTACAGTGCACCATACAAGTGGGATCAGAGATCTGTAAATATACTGCCGGGCCAAAGAAAGTTGCAGCTTCATCACATTATTGGCCTGCATTAAGCAAAGAAAACAACTAAAGAGATTCTAAATGAATGGAATTGAGGTAAGGATGGTGAACTTTGCGGAAGGAATGTGAATCAGGAATTACTGTGACCAGAGATCACTTAAGTTAAGCTTTTATTTGTCAAATATACGGTATGCGGCAAAATATACAGTACTGTACAGTATAGTTTACAGTACTGTGAAGGTTCACCAAGAGCTCTTTCCTTTTTGCAGTAGTCTGCAGCAACCTTTGCTCAGAGAATATAGGTTAAGAATCTGAGTGAATGAAATGAATACACACAGGCGGTGCACACACACTGCAAACACTTACATTACGTATTCCGTGGTAAATCAACACGTTAATAGTGTACACAGTATGTTCGTTTCATTTAGGTGAAATAGGTACGGTAATATTGTTCGTCTTTTCATTACAGTACCGTATACTTTGGCGCACACTGTACATCACAGCACAGTGAAATTCTTTCCTCTTATATCCCAGCGTAACTGGGGTCAGAGCGCAGGTCTGCCATGATACAGCACCCCCGGAGCAGATAGGGTTAAGGACTTTGCTCAAGGGCCCAACAATGGCACCCTAGTGGAGCTGGAACTCTAACTGCCGAACAGTAACTCATTGCCTCAGCCCTCTAAGCCTCCACTGCCCCAAAACTGTAAATCATTACTCCAGCCCATACAGGGACCGAACCCATGACTCTGGCGTTATTAGCACCATGCGCTAACCGGCTGAGCAAACCAGCCAAGACACTTAAACAGTTGGTGAATTTTCATGGTAAAAGAACTGCAGCTAATTTTTTTTAATGAAATTAAGAGCATTTTCACAAACAAAATGTGACAAGAACTGTGTGACAAAGAAATTCATTTTTTTTTGTATGACTAATCTGAAAAAAACTTTTTGCTAAGGTGCATACAGATAAGACTTTGGAGAAATGGAAAACGATCATGTGTGAGTCCAGACTAATATTAAGTGATGCACCCATTATGCATACTGGCGACTGTACAAGCCTCTGGAAGCAGTATTATGTACCAAACTAAATATTAAAGTGTGCAACTTGTTATTATTAGTGTACAAGACTACAGAAAGTGCATCTACTTTGTTGAGTGTAAAACAAGACGAATGTGAATCCTACGGTAAAAATGAGTGCAGTATAACAAAATAAATACCCGAGCAGGACAGTACACAGTAACACTGTAATGCCTCATTAACACACACTAACTACACAAGCCAGCAGGAGCTGCACAAAGCTGAAATAGATGACACAGCTGTGCAAATTGGACCTTGCAAATTACAGCTGAGCACTAAAGTATACTTGCCCTTTTTTAACTTTATGAAACCAACAAAGCGTCTGACAAGTTTCTTTGTTTTCAAATTAAAAAGTTCAGATAGATGTATCATAATGGACACCAGAAGCAGGATGATTAAAAAGTATAGCCTGAAATACGAATAGGAAAAACATCCCAAATGACAATTCTGAATATGATAGAAACATTGACTTTTATTCAAGGACTTTGTCAGGTCTCCTTCTGTTTAATGTTTCTGGCAGGGTTTTTTTTTTTTCCATTCTTGTGTCCAGCTTTCTTCTCTTTGTGAATGATGGCTTTCACTGTTGGAAATGCTATCCACAAACACAAAGGTATCCTTTTATGCATTTTTTTTTTTTTTTACTTTTCCAGCTATGTGAAAGGTCAGTATTTGCTGTTTAAGGTCTTGTGATTGCTGTTTTCAATCAATAGACACTCGAGGAATGTCAAATAAATTGACCAGAGAATATCGAGTAGAGCTTGCTAGAACAGAGAGATACTGGCGTAATATAGGTGTAATATTTACACTGTACTGTACATCATTATGAGTTTTCAACTGGAGAAATACAAAAACAAGAAATCATGGCAGGCGAAATTTCTTTTTTAAAACTTTCTTATCGAATAAGGGGGACTTGCACACAACTGATCGTGAGATTGTAAAACATAGTAGGAAACTGCATAAAATGCACTTTGCACTTTATTATTATCATTATACTAAATCAATACCAGACATACTGTACAGCAGTTACCGTACTTGAGTGTAGGGTTTAATATTATTGTACTGTTTTCTAGTATAATCATAGTACTTTTACTTTAACTTGAGTTTTTTTAAACAAAATATTAAACTTCTTAGCCAAATACTACTGGGGTTTGTTAGCCGGCTAACTTCCTGTGTGAACTAGCATAAGCTAGTTAGCCGCTTCATAAACCTCAGTAGTATTTGCTAGCTATGCAGCTAACATCACCTTTTGTGACACTGTTAACAACTGAAGTGGTGTTAGCTATAGTTATATAACTGTTTAAAACTGCATTCCTCCGATAGATAACTTTTTTACATTAGTTGTGTCCGTTATAGATGTATAAAAAATCATTTGTAAAATACTTTGTTAGGTAGTTTTTCACTAGAAAACTTATTCACTCATACTTGAACATTTTTTCTTCATGAGTACTGGTACTTTTACTTTTTTACTTAAGTACATCATTTTTCTTAAAGTAACAATATAATAACAAAGTGTGTTTTGTCTCTTTCCACCACTGCCTAATACACTGTATTTGGAGTCAAACCGGATGTCCATATTCCACTTATACAGTACTTGTGTATAGGACTCCCGAACCAGGAGTGATGCAATTCCAGTCCTCCTATTATGACCTGACATCCCAACACTGACACAAGGGCAGGGAACATGAGCAGAGACTTGTTAGAAATATGTATGCCTTATGAATGTAGACAGGTTTGTTCTGGAGTGTGTTTGTCTAGTGTGTGCGGGTGACCCAGTGAACAAACAAGTTTTATTGCTTATATTGAAGTAGCCTTCTGTAATAAAGATAAAATGTCTTCATATCACTTGCTGTCTCCCTATGTTGTTTTTGTTTGGTCCAGATATAAGCCAGGGGTAGCTCAGTGGTTAAGGCATTGGACTACGGTTTGGAAGATCCCAGGTTCAAACCCCACAGCCACCAATTTGCCACTGTTGGGCCCCTGAGCAAGGCCCTTAACTGCTCAGATGTATAATGAAAAAAAAAGGATAAATATTTTTATTAGATACGCTTTATTTGACATTAAATCCAGTGGTTACAGTGAACATTGTAACCACTTCTCATATATGTAACTAAGACTCTATGAGGTCTGGATAACCACCATAGTGGACGTTGCCTCTGGGTGCCTTTCTGTGCACGTGCATACGCACTATTTGGTCAAAAGTATGTAGACACCTGGTTGAGAAGCTCTTAGCCTGCTGCAGTCGTTCCCGTGAACATTCTGCGAGGGGAAACTCTTAAACCTTGAAAGTCGACTTTTCAACTTGTGTAAGAGACACGTGGGAGCTGTACACACAATCATTCATGAACACCTGCACTGTTGGGAAGTGACTACCGTGAGAGCTCTCTACCTTCGACTGTCGGAGAAGATTACTAATCTGCAATGAGTTAAAGGAACATTTTGACACTGAAGGCTAGCATGTCCAATAATGGCTCGGATGTACTGAGAAAACTTTGTACCAAGCACGAGTGAACCACTGCGATGAGTGTTGCATGGGATTCTATAAAGAAATAAAAGTAGTTCCATAACTGTGCTCTTTTTTCACCTTGTATGTCTTTACTCACGTGGTTCATTGAGTTCTAATAGTTTATTAGTAACTAATAAATTGGCAGCTTTGTGCGTAGCCGACATAATAACCGGGCAGACATTACTAAGTGATACAGCAGTACTGGACAAATCGTAAGAACGCCATAAAGCTCTGGTGGTGGAGGTGGAGCTTTAAGCCTCATATTGTAAATCTGTAGGCAATATGATACACGCGAGCACCTAAGATCGTCTCTCTCCAAAACACGAGCTTAACTTTTAACATTACAGAAAGATAATCTCTCCCTCTAGTTCCTTTTCACTGCCTCCCCCGGCTCCCTCCCTCCCTCCCTCCCTCCCTCTCTTTTCCATGCTGCTCCTGCAGGCCGGGCTTTGTGTGTCGTCCTGGTAACTACTTATCCCCTTTTCAGTGTTGTTATGACCTTTGGGCGTCTTCCCTCCTCACATTTGCCTTGTCGTCTTGGCTTCTTTTCTCGTTTCGTACCGTCACAGCGAAAACTTTTACTTTTCCAGTGTTTGCTTTATGCTTTGTGAAGGACACAGCGAAGCATGAAAAATGCAGGTCCTATCCTGTGTGGAATTCACCCTGAAAAAGAGAGAGGGGGGAGGGAGGGGGAGAGGCACAAAGATGAGAAAAGGCCTCATTCTAAGGGACTCAGACAGCTGAGGGAAGATAGTCTTGGGGTTTTGACAAGTGTTATAAATCTGCAGCGAGAAAGCAAGAAAGTGGTGGTGGTGTTTGGGGGGAGGTTGTGTGCTTTCTATCCCAGGGCAGCGTTAAATTTCCTTACATCAGAGTTTGCATAAAAGTACGCATTTTTCTAGGTTTATTCTATTTGATATATACACGCCTGTAACAAAACCTGAGTTATTAGGGAGGAATAAACACATACCATATCCAGACATAATCACACTTCTATTGTGTTTCTCTGCTCCGCCCCCCCCCACGCTGCCTCTCTCTCTCTCTCTCTCTCTCTCTCTCTCTCTCTCTCTCTTTCTTACACACACACACACACACACGCACACACACAGCTGTTGAGGGGCAGAGCAGTCTGATCACTCTCAGTATGTCAGGCCCGCAGAATGTTGGGAACTTGACACAAACGTACATTCCACCCATTCCCCTTCTGAAGCATTTAATCTCTTTCTCTCTCTCTCTCTCTTTCCATCCATACCACACTCCTCCTCAACATCTCCACTGGCTGCACATGTTCACCGCACAAACCAACAAACAATCACGGCACTGATGAGTTCACTTACTGTCTACTTTACTCACCTAAAAAAGCTGGACCTTTTTCCTGATGCTGCATTGGTACCCTGAACTTCCACACCTTTAATATGCGTCCTTCTCAGTAAACGACTGTACATGGACTCTACCTTTCTAGGGAAAATACTTGAAAGGTCAACTTGTCTACGCATTAGGCAGAGTGTCCTGTTGCATGCTATCTCAGGAGTTTAAGATCTTTTTGTACCCAAGAGCTCCTGAAGATGGAAAAAAAAACTGGGATGATTCAGGGAGACATTCCAAAGAAAGTCAGCTTATATATGTGTGTGTGTGTGTGTGTGTGTGTGTGTTATGTGAAACAAGATCAGTGACACTTGTTGTCTGGGGCCTGAGGGTGATTTGGTGACATTTGGCTTTGTCCACAGGAGAGAGTGTGTGCATGAATCAGAGCCACAGAGAAGAACAAAGGGAAGGTGACTACAATAACTAATCTCATAGCATGAATATTACAGCGTAAGATACATGAAGTATTTAAAATGGATATTTAAGCTACATCATACAAGAGGGAGTGCTGCTGTACTGAATATCAGCACATCTGTGACGCCGTCGTAGACGTGACGGAGCAGCTCGGGTGCTGAAGATACAGTACACATGACAGCCGTGCTGATATTCAGTACAACAGCACAACCACGAGTGTGATATTGCTCTTTATGTTTCCACTTATTCCATGTTAGAACTGTCTCAGTAACTAACTTCTCCAGGATTGAATCCCGAATAGCATAAAACGACACGCTCGTGCGCTATATACGGTGTACAATCCCTTCTTTTACACACTAAGTAGTGCCCTTAATCAGGCGTTAGAGAGGTATTTGGGATTCAGCCTTCTGTTAGAAGCTAGTTAGCTTCGTAGCTTTTGAAAACCGTGAACAAAACAACACGGACGGCTCCGAGGCAATTCGGAACGATAAAGTGTTGTTATGGGAAGTTTTCTTTTTGAAAGTGCTTCAGTGACTGGTTTTGAATGTGGGTTTTGGCAGGCAGCTGATCTCTCCTCTTTCTGGTACTGTGGACATACCGAAGTACCTTCACTCATGCCGGCAACTGACCGATCAATGTAATTAGCGATTGTTAGATCACCTGGGATGTCGAGTGATACATAGAGTAAAAAGTCCCAGTGCTGTTGTTTTCTATTATCACCACTTGTGGAATAAAATTTGTCCAATAAAATTGGACGAAGAGCAATTGCTGCTCGTTTGCACATTTGCATGTGCGTTTTATGTTAACTTCTGTTGTCTTTTTTTTTGTCTTTTGTATCGTTTTTAGGTAATATTGTTAATTAATTTGTTGTTAGGTGTCTTAGCTGGTTAGTTTTGTTCATTTGTGTTGTACGTAGCGTCTTGGTGTTGTCTCGTTCCACTGTGTACTGAACTGTGTATGGTTGAAATGACGAGAAAAGCCTACTTGACTTGACTTATAATTTCAAAAAAATAATGACTCTTATATTTGAAGCGTAAAAAGAGATCTCAACTGTGATTAAAAACAAGCCTAAAAAGTGATCTGAGCCAGGGATTTCCCATTATTAGAACTACTTCCCATGACTACAATACAAGAAAAATTCAGTTCATTCAGACTGTTGTCATCATTTTGATTAATTCAAACTGTATGTTAGTATGTGTGAAATGTGTGTGAGCAGGAAGTCGTACAGGCTTGTTGAGAGTGGGCTGGCCGTTTACAGCCATTTCCCTGGAGGATTTTTAGGAGGGGTAGAGATGTCAAGAGGTCGTAGGGTCACAGTGTCTGGGTGGCGTCTAAGCAGGGGGCAGCATGGAGGTTCGGGAACTCTATGTTAAATGGGAGGATCTTGCTTTTTATAGCGCTCAGACATTTCAATGGATAAGGGACAGGCATGGTAATGCTCGATTCTTCTCAGTTTTTTTTCCGGTAATACACACCCTAAACTCGTCACCCTAAGTGGACCACGTTATCAGTAGTGCTCACAATCACGTCTCTCACACAATGTTATCAAGACAAAGACAAACGTTTTTATCTGCCTCAACCCCGGTCTTTGTCTTACGGTCTACGGTGCGTTCTAGAAGTCCGAACCTTCTGTCCGTCTATCATACCTCTGTGATGTTTGGGTTTCGGAAAAGGTTGGTGCGTATGTCTGGAAGTGATACAGCAACAGCTTTCTGTTCCTGCCCAACCTTTCATGATTTCCTTAATGAAAGAGAAACACAAAGAAATGGTTCGAAAAATAAGTGCTTTTTGGTGAGACTGTGGGTTAATTCAATAGGGTTCTTGTCTAAGACTCCTTGCCTTGTCTGACTCATTGTCTTTCCTAATTGGAGCCACTTTCTTTCCTTCCTTCCCTCGTTCTCTGACACTACTTCAGCTAAATTACTGTAATTTTTCTGTCTGTTCTGGCTACGCCAAAACACTACATGCTGCAAATTGCTGCCCACTGCTGTCCTCCATAGGCCCCGAGCTAAAACAGGAAGGCAGGTGAGTCCGAACACACCCATGCTGCCTATTTTCCCATTGTTGTCCATGGATACAGAGGTCTAATTCTGCAGCTCCAGGTATAACCCCAACTGTCTTTCTATCCCTGTCTCTCTCTCTGAGCTGTATCGTGCTTTAATAGTGAGAGTGGGGGTTGTGGGCTTTCTTTTGAAATGTCTGCCATTGCAATGAAGTGAGAACCCAGGCTAAATATATCAACTGACACACAGACTCAGACTCCCAAACCGAGACAGGGTAAACACATACACACATGCAGACACACTCAAGGGCAAGCATAAGTACACAATGTCTAAGGAAGCTACTTGATGAAGAGTAATCAGACATAACATTAAAACTACTGACAGGGGAAGTGAACCCCCCCCCCCCCGGCACCTGTCACGGGGGTGGAATACATTAGGACGCAGGTAAACTGTTTATTCATGAAGCTAATGATCTGAACAACGTTAATAAGGACCAAACCGTGATCGCTTAATGATGGAGTCTAAAAAAAATGGTGGGTTTTGTGTGGTGTTCCTGGTATGCACTGGTTAGTACCTACCAAAAGTTGTCCAAAGAAGGACAAGCGGTGAACCAGAGACGGCGTCAGAGACAGATGAGTGTATGGACCCGAGGCTAGCCAATTTAACAGAGCAGCTACTGTAGCACAACTTGCTGAAATAGGTCAATGAAAGGAAGGTGTCAGAACCCAGAATGCATTGCAGCTTGATGTGTATAGGGGTGTCAGTCAGACTTCTCATGCTGATTCATGTCCATCACCTACAACGAGCACAGGAGAATCAGAACGTGATCATGGACCAGGCCAAGAATGTGCTCTAGTCTGATGGATTTCATTTTTAATGTCTTGCTAATATCTTATAACAGCAGCAGATACCACAGTACACTTTCAAGGGTGTCTTAGAGTCCAAGCCTCGGTGCCTCTGAGCCGGACCTAGACAATAATGGACCTTAAAATATACTCAAGTTTGGTGCATTATCTCGAGATAGTATTTGACTTTAGACAACTTATCTAAACGGTCCATTACAATCAAAGGTAGCAATATGCAAGCTATATACAGAAACAAGACTAATTTTAGCTATTAGAATATACAGAATTAAACGTAACCTTCCACAAACTCACCAGAATCTCCAGGGGCAGTTTGAGAAGACAAATACTGTATAACGAACTTTAGATATCAAATACCTTCTCAAGCCAGCACTCAAGCGGTCTAATTACAAAAGAAAGACAAGGGACACTAATTTGAGAAAAGGTTTGGAAAAGTCGAATGAAAATCCCCAGCGGTGCCTTGGCACGTCTCCCCGATTCACATCTCTGGATCCTGTTTGTGCTTCAGTCTCATACTTTCAGCAGAAAGTATGAATCACAGAAAGCAAATAATCAGTGGGGATTTTCTGCCTGCTCTGCGATTGATTGGCACCCCGTGCGGGGTGTACCCCGCCCTGTGCCCTGAGTCTCCTGGGATAGGCTCCAGGCGTCTCTGTATACAGGATTATGCGGTATAGACAGTGAGACGACGATGATGATTTTCCCACCATCATGAAGATTCTCATCAGTGATAGAACTTTGTAACCATGGTAACTAGTGGTAATTTTCATGACTGAACAAGTCGAGCCACCAACACCCTCTACTGAGAGAAATCTTTGACCTTGTTTGTATTGGTGCTTCTATTTTTCTCGTCTTTAATTGCCAATTATTAATATGCATAACACGGCTGTTTCAACTCAAATACTATATAAGTGAAATAATACTTATAGTATGGAAATAGTATTTAATGTATTCTACAATTAATTGCAATCAATAAACATATATATTTGTTTATGTTTGTGTGTGTGTGTGTGTGTGTGTGTTTACAATAAACCTGATTTCTAACAGTGGCATCATGGCATCATAATTTAAAATAGGGGTAAAAAAAAAGGGGGGTTGGATCATAATAAATAGATTTTGGGCAATAAAGCACACTAGGTTCTCCGCAAAACACACAGCTTCCTGGTTCATAATTAAACAAACCCAACGTGGTCTGTTACATATTGACCAAGCAGTGGGATAGAGAATTACTGAAACTGGCTTAAATGTAACCCAGTGTCTTATATAATATGGACATGCAACATTCAGCATAAACCGTAAAAGTCAAACCAGTAACATTAAAACCACCTAGGTGTTTATGTTCTCTTTGTGCCACCGGGGTGCCCCTGGCCTGCCTTTGGCCTGTTGGGTTGTAGCTCCACAGGGGCATTGGGTGTGTGCTGTGGTGTCTGGCATTAGGATGTTGCCAGCAGATCCTTTTGGTACTCTGGGTTGTGGGGTGAAAGGTCTCCATGAATTGGACTTACAGTATTTGTTTTCTTGATCAGATTGGGAGAGTTCGGAGTTTGGAGGCCGGGTTGGCGGCCTTGGGCTTTTTGTCCGCTGGGCCCGTTGCAGTGGTGTAGGCAGTGGTGCTCTGGGTGTTCTGGTGCCATTTTGCCGTAGCCAGGTTTAAACTTCTTTTCAGTGCTGCATTGGCTGTTCTGTGGTATTGGATAGAAAAGGCTAAGCTTTGATCCAATGAGAATGGTTAAGCCATGTTTATGTCTAGATTTGTCATTTGACATTAAAATTAGAGGTGTAACCACTTTTTGTGCATGTATAGTTACTATGATTCTACGAGGCCTGAGCGACTTTGCCGGTGTATTGTTGGTGATCAGCGTGATAATAATGTTATGGCTGGCTGGTGTACACTGCATCATGTTGGAAAATACTGTTGTGTTTCTGGGTGTTCTGCTTCATATATACAGTATAAAGTCTGTAGAGCACAAAAATAGATTTATTAGTGGATTACGCTCTACAGTGCAAAAACACCAGGCTCAGATTTTAAACCTGTGTGAATTTGAATAATATGCTAATAATGAATCTGCATTGCCCCCTGGCTGTGTGTCTGATGTGTACCGTGGTCACATCAGCCTCAACACCTTCAGGGTTACAACACTACAGAGATGTTTTTTCCACAGTAAACTCATGTGGGTTGAATCAGTCTTGAGTGCTAAAAGACATGGAACACGAAACTATGTAGGGCCTGAATTCCCTCATTTAACCCAAAATAGGATGCGGCTTGGTTTAGGTTAAGCCTTGCATGCCGGGTGTCTGTCTAAACCCTTGTTTACTGTTTGTTTGAGGTTTATGTGGCAAAAACAATCTCAGACACTGATAATGCGATGCCTTCAGTTCATCACCCCATGTCATTTGACTACTTTATATGGAACGAAAGGTGTGTGTGTGTGTGTGTGTGTGTACGTGTGTGTACGTGTGTTTGAGTAAGGGGTCTAAAGGGTGTTGGTGAGTTGTTTGGAACGACATGGGAATGGCAGGCTGCTCCGTGTCTCACTCCGCACTAATGCACTGCATATGGCCCGCGCTGGCATGACCAATGGCTTCTTAAAGAATCTGACACGCCAGAATTTAATTAGCACAGTTTATAGGTTCTGCTCTGAGCGAAACACGAGAACAGCGCTGGGAACATGGTAATCATAAGCAGGCACATGATTTTACACCAACTCCAGGAAATTAGGTTGTATTCTGTGTCGGCTGTGTTGTGTGTGTATGTGTGCATGGGTTGGGGCGATGGTAGCAGTGTGATTGGGGGGGGGCTAGCGTTAGTTTGCAGGTGTTTTGTATTCGAATCCAGGAACAAATTTTTGGAATTATGATAGTAAGGAACACCACTAGGGTCAAACCATGGAATGTCAGTCTGCTGCGTTTTAGAGGTAAAATGACACGCCAACATGTGACAGTGAAATGGATTGTCCAATTAAATATCAATTATATTGTGGTCCGTATGCAAAAGCTTACTCAACACTTGACCTCAAATTCAGGAAAACAAAGCTGATTGTGATTTATTATATAGGTTCTTCGTGTGTATTGAAAATATCAAAAAGTGCAAATTTGCTCGATGGGACGAAATGTTCAAATGCAAACAACAACAACAAAGAAAAAACACCTGGATGCATGAGAGTCTTGAATGTTTCTGGACAAATGTAATTTTTTGTTTACTGGTGGCTCTGCCATGTGGAAGGCCCAGGTTCACGCCTCAGCCAACAGCCTACACCGAGCCACTGGAGTTGCAGGCCAACCTTAGCTTGGATAGAACGAGAGTCAAGAAGGACTTCTTGGCATAAAACCTCTTCCCAAAAGCAAATGCATGGATCAGATAATCCGCTGTGGCGACACCTAACGGGAGCAGGTGAAAGAACAACGGTTGCCGTTGACAAAAACCACTGGTATAGGATTTCTACCCAAGATCATATCACTACCAATTTTGCGCCCTGTATGTGCTATATAATACTATTTAGACCTGATATCTGATCCTCAGACCAATTATTTATCCATTACTGAAGAAAAACATGCAAAGCCCCCTTACCTAACCAGAGACTGGGACACCGGATCGTAACCTCGTACAGACTAGGAAACCTAGCCTGGGGTTGTTTACAGACACGCAAGTCTATGCTGTACCTGCCTGATAATCAGAGTGTCTTATCTCCATGATTTAAGTATTAACCGCCCTTCCAAGTAGTCCTAAATTGGGCGAATTCCCAATGCCATGTTTGATCAAGTAAGACTTGAGTATTCCGATGGATTCTAACCGTAAAACCAGATGAAACAGAATGGTATTTACAGTAGGCATGTAGCCATGCTTATATGACACTTGACCATCACAACCATATTTGCTTCCAGATTTACTTCCTTCTTTGCTGTTATATGACCTTCACCCTTTGCAAACGCTTTACACTAGTGTATCATTTCAGTTCATCCACAAGGGTGTTCAGTGGGCTTTAGTTCAGGAGTGTGTGCACTAAATCTTCGACCTGGCTTTGTGCCCCGAGACACCGTCCTGCTGAAACAGGTTTGTGCCCCTTAGTTCCAGTGAAGGGAAACTGTAATGGTAGAACATACAAGGAAATTCCAGATAACTGAGTACTGTACTTACTTGTTGCAACGGATTGGAGAAGAACTTTGATAAGCATTCAAGTCAAACCTTTCATTGTGAACAATAACAGAACACTAATGCACCTATCCCATTTGGTTTCACTAGTGTTCGGACATTATCCGGCTGGAAAGTTTCCTCAGTATACCAGGGACTTGATCAGACTGCCTGCGTCACATCTGAAACGCTGGCCTGCCAGGAACTCCCAAACATGTGGAAATAACTCCCAGCCGAGTAATGTAACGTGCAAGTGTTGTTGGTAAATTCGTGTAGATCCCACAGACAGATGCATCTCTTCTGCAAGTTGTCAACAAGTTATCCATCGATTTTTAAGAATCAGGATAAATGTTTACTGGAAGGACTGCAGTGATCTCCGAGCCACCGCGACAGACATCGTCTTTCACTGACAGGTTTCTACATACTTTTAGTCAAATAGTGTGTATGCACATGCATTAAAAAAAACAAAACAAAAAAAAAACATGCAGGGTAACTACTCGTGGTTATCCAGGCCCGGTAGAATCATACTTGCATACAGGATAAGTGACTGGATTTAATGTCTAATAAAGCAACACAAAAAACAGCATATAGACAAAGCAAGTGATATCAAGACATGTCATCTTTATTACAGAGGACTATCAAGTCAATATAAGCAATAAAACACATTTGTTTGCTTGGTCACCTGCACACAGTAGGCAAACATCCTCTTTACAGTCGCCCACTCCAGAACAAATGTCTTCGTTCCTGAGGCATACATAATTCAAACAAGTCTCTGCTCATGTTCCCTGCCCTTGTGTCAGTGTTAAGATGTCTGATGATAATATGAGGATAAAACACAACACTGGAATTGTACCACTTTTGATTGGAAGTGCTATAAACAAATATTTGAGGAATATGGTCCTTGGATGTCAGCATTTACTCCATCAAGGTCTCTTACTTCATATAATCTACATGTCCACTAATGAAAACCTTTATAGTTTTCTCACGTAAATAACAGTGCAAGCATGTTACACGTCTTACACACGTGTCCCTCCGGTCACGTGGGGGCAAATTAACACAGCAAATTCTTTTATTTCTCATCTAATGAAAATATATTCCTACTCTTGCATAGTATAGCTCAGTGATGAGCACAGGCACGGACAAACTCCCTGTAACTCGGCGTTACAAACCCTGATTTAGACCCATTCAGTATGGCCCATATATAGAAATCTATACCGAGTAACAAAATATCTCCATGACTTAAAAACAGGTCATTGATTTTTTTTTTTTTGTATGTGTACAGCTATTAATCTGTGAGCTAATATTTTCATGTACTACAAAAACTGTATTTATTCAACAGTAAATTAAATGTATATCACATTAGTCCCGTTATCAAGATTTCTTTGTTTTTCCAAAAAAAAAACAAAAAAAAACTAAATCTGATAGCACTCACGCTAAAGCGATGCCAGGAAACACAAACAAGAATAGAATGTCATAGTGTACCAATCATAAGGAACTTGAAAAGGCTGTGAATTACCCACGATTCCCTTCATATATACCGAATTATTGCTCAAAACCTGAGCTGTGACGAAAACAGAAGCCGTGATGCTTTAAGACAACCTGTGCTGTCTTATAAGTCAGTGATGTAGAAAGTATCCACAAAGAAAGCTTTTGATATGTTCCTTTAAAGGCAGCACACGAAGCTTTACAAAGATTTTGATCTCATTGTAGGAAAGCAAAGGATGCATGCGCGTCATCTTCAAAAAAGCTAAATAAATTCAATTAATCTAACCCTGGCATGTATATCTTCCTGCCCACGGCCTGAGTGAGCAGTAATTTCATGCCAGTCACACCTCTGGTCTGGCAAGATCTATTCAGAAATTCTCAACAGATCTTCCTGATTTAAAAAGTGCTTTAGACAGCCACTCCCGCTCTTTTCTCTCATGTGGTTCTCTACTTCTCATCTTCTCTTACTCACCTTTTATTTCATTTCATGGCTGGCTTTTGTATTTACTTAAATCCTTTAAATACACCTGGCATATTTGTCCTAAAGCTGCATGTGTTGATCGTGCAGCACTTTTGCCTTCTCTCAATGACCTCCTGCTGAACTTTGGCAATAAAGCTCAATAAAGAACTCGGATTCTTGATCAATCAACGATTGTACTCGATACACAGGCTGGACGCTTGGCCCGACTGTATTTACATTCAATCTAAACTCTCGAACACAAGAGATTAAATGAAAACTTTTAAATTACAATCAAGAATAAACAAAGCCGAGAGAGCGTCTAGACGTATACACGCTCAGCTGCTTACACAAGAGCAGGATATTTATCGTGGAGTGTAAAAGACACTGTGTCACTGAAACCTCCAGTATTTGATTGAGAAAAAAAAAAAAGTCACAAACTGAGAGAATATGCAGGCAAGAGGAATCTGAGAAACAAACAAAAAGTGACCAGCTGAGATGACAGAATGAGCGCCGAGATGGAGCTCCTCCTTCACTCGCACTCGTGCTCTCCCAGCAGGCCGAACATGTTCAGGCTGTCGGTCTTGCCGATTTTATCGGACCGCACGCTTTCGTCTTCGTCGTCTCCGTCAGCGTCCTCGTCGTCGTCCGCGTCTCTGTCGTCTTCCTCCTCTGGCTCCGAGCTCGACTCTTCTTCTTCCTCGTCCCTATCGCCGTTCTCCTCGTCCTCGGGCCTTGTGGAGCGTCCCTGTAGAACGATGATTTCTGGTAAATCTGCGTGGGATTCCCATTTCTCTAAAAAAGGTGAATAGAGCATTAACATTTAAACTCGCATGAGAAAAGGGAAAAAGGGATGGAAGCAGTGATAGAACTGGAATGAGACTGCTAAATGCTAGGGTACCCAAACCACCTGGAACAATTAAAAAACTAATAAACGGAGCAGATTTTGAGAGTTTATTTATATTTTTTTTTACCACCTTTGTTCTGTGTGTATCCTGGTGGCCGCAAGCTCAGACATAAGCGTCCATCCATGGCCAGGCGCAGCAGGCTGTTAGCGGATCGATAGGCATCATTCCGTGCTGCCCTTGCTGTCTTATAGCCTCTTCTCTCTGCCCACGCTGTTCATGCGAGGAAAAGCAACAGAAGGGAAGTGTTTATGAGAAATATGTTCTCATTATCTCAGCAATCAACAGTAGCCCTGGTGCCAGCTTCTCTGAACTCATTAGCATCTATTTCTGTTTACCAACACATTCTTGAATCTCACTTAATGAAAAAAAAAAATTATTCTTCAAATGCAAGGGGTGTTCAAGACAAACCGGGACTTTCCATAGCGTTTCTCATGGATGAAAAACACAAAACAAATTGACATTTATTTAGACAAGTTCAAGCAAGGTACGCTGATGAGGCTCTGAGTGGTGATGAGCCCGTTGCAGTTATTCCTGTGAACATTCCATGAGTGGAAGGCATACATTTTTACATTTTTCAAAATCAATAGAAAACTTGTCACCAACTTTTAGAAGTCTTAAACATCTGTCTGTGTGAAATGTACACACAATCATGCACATTAAAGGAACTCAGATGGGAGTTACTCCCACATCCTCTGTACAGTCCTGTGATTTCCTCCAAGTGACTTCCACATCAAAGAAATCAAAGGTGTTCCCGAAAGGAAGGTGCTTCAGATGTAAAAAATGTGGCAGTCTGATCAGTGCCTAATGGTATCCAAGCACTAGTGAAACATCTGGATAAGTCTATTAGTGCAGCAGGGAATATATAGACAATTAAAGCTCGTTTTTAACTCTCATAACGGTCTTTTGTCATTCTTGGGCGATCAAAAGTCCTGGTTTGACTTGAACGCGCCTTATAATGACTACTGGATCTTCTCACACAGAGCAGCACTAATTCAGTCAGTCCTTACCTTCACACACATCCCATGCTGTCCACTCGTGCGTGTGTTGTGTATCTGCAGTCTGTTCTGGGTGTGTAATTTTTAGCACTGACAGGAAGGGAGTGCGCTCACACAGGTATCCCACCGAGCTGTAGGGTTCCTGCAGCTGGGACACTGGGTAAATACCAGCCAGAATCTGCCGTGCACAGAGACCAAGAGTCACATGTCTGGAAATAGTGTTTGCGTTTGATTATAACACTGAAGTTCTGTAGTTACCTGTAGTTGTCTGCTGACTTGAGAGGGGAAGACGAGTCCAGGACAGTCACACAGTTTAACAGTAGGGGTGAGGTAGTACGTCTGGAAATACTTTGTGTGACCAGGAGTCCGAGACACACTCACAACCTTCCTACCAACCAAACTATTCAACACTGAAGACTTCCCTACATTAGGAAATCCTGCAGATAGTGAAAAACAAATAACAGATTTTTGACAATCTGCGCACACTATATGGCCAAATAATAGGCATATGAACATACACACATGGACAAAATTGTTGGTACCCTTCAGTCAATGAAAGAAAAACTCATGATGGTCACAGAAATAACTTTAATCTAACAAAAGTAATAATAAATAAAAATTCTATAAATGTTAACTAATGAAAGCAGACTTTGCTTTTCAACCATGCGTCAACAGAATTATAAAAAAAAATAAACTCATGGAACAGGCCTAGACAAAAATTATGGTACCCCTAACTTAATAGTTTGTTGCACAACCTTTTGAAGCAATCAATGCAATCAAATGATTTCTGTAACTGTCAGTGAGACTTCTGCACCTCTCAGCAGGTATTTTGGCCAACTCCTCATGAGCAAACTGCTCTAGTTGTTTCACAGTTTGAAGGGCGCCTTTTCCAGACGGCATGTTCCAGCTCCTTCCAAAAATGCTCAATGGGATTGAGGTCAGGGCTCTAAGGCGGCCACTTTAGAATAGTCCAATGTTTTTCTCTTAGACATTCTTGGGTGTTTTTAGCTGTGTGTTTTGGGTCATTGTCCTGTCGCAAGACCCATGACCTGCAACTGAAACCAAGCTTTCTGACACTGGCCAGCACATTTCTCCCTAGAATCCCTTGATAGTCTTGAGATTTCATTGTACCCTGCACAGATTCAAGACACCCCGTGCCAGATGCAGCAAAGCAGCCCCAGAACATAACAGAGCCTCATCCATGTTTCACAGTAGGGACAGTGTTCTTTTCTTGATATGCTTCATTTTTCCATCTGTGAACATAGAGCTGATGTGCCTTGGCAAAAACAAATTGTCTCATCTGTCCATAGGACATTCTCCCAAAAGCTTTGTGGCTGGTCAACATGTAGTTTGGGATATTCCAGTCTGGCTTTTTTATGATTTGTTTTCAACAATGGTGTCCTCCTTGGTCGTCTCCCACGTAGTCCACTTTGGTTCAAACAATGATGAAAGGTGCGATCTGACACTGATGTTTTTTGAGCATGAAGTTCACCTTGGATCTCTTTAGAAGTCTTTCTGGGCTCTTTTGTTATCATTCGAATCATCCGTCTCTTCCATTTTCCTACAATTTTCTCTTCACTGAAACTAAAGCGCAAAAACAAAAGTTCCAGCCTGACAAGACCAAAGCACAAAGCAATTTCTAACCGTATCATCAGTGACTAATTTCAATATTGAATGCTCTAGAAAAAGAATTTCGAAACCGAACTTTGTGTTCCAGTTGCTTGTGTTTAGCGGGTTTAAGGTCAGAGCTCTGTGCAGTCCACCACACAGGTCCTTCCACATCAACATTAGCACAACACGTGTTCATTAACCTTACTTTGTGCACAAAGGCAATGTCATAATGAAACAGGGTTTTGTCCCTTAGGTTTTGTTCAATCCAATTTTTTTGGCATATTCAGATTGGAGTCAGATTGCTTACTGTTGTCTGAACAGTACAAATGTTTGCAAATTCAATCTGAATCCCATCCAACGGTGGTTTGAAACCAGATTTAGTTCAGATTTTTAAAGATGTGTCCCAGTCTGGGCGCTCTACCCGCTCAAGTCAGATTTTAAACTGTCCATTGCATCACATGCAAACAGTCGCAGAAGTTCAAAGCCTTGCGATTATGTGCGACGCATGGTGAAAACCCACTGAAATAGGACAAAAGAGATGATGGAAGAAATGGAGATATAACAATAAAAACATAACAAATGCTAACTGAATACCACTGCGATGGCCTGGTACCCCGCCTTGTGCTCTAAAACTCCTGGGATAGGCTCCAGGCCCCTGTATACAGGATTAAGCAGTATAGACGATGAGTGAGTGAGTGAGTGAACTGAATACCATTAGAAGCTTAATAACCTAACAAAAGCCATGGCCCAACTTTAAACCCCGCATCTCCTCTAAATTAGCAAATGTACAGTATAGTAGTCCAAGCACATCACTTACTGTATATTGCAAATTTACTGTGTTAAATTTATTACACTTTAATTTTATTGCAAGACAAAATTTATGTATTGATCTTAAGCAAAATGGCAGCTGGTTTAGTTTTACATCGGGTCTGGGGTTACATGCAAAAGCACTACTGGAAACTGCGAAGATCACAAAACAGTGTTATGGTCAGAAGTCCTAACTATACAGTGCAATAAATATATTTAAAATATTTTGAATAATTGTAGGCTAATATACACATTCATCCAAAAGTATTGGAACGGCAAATTCCTGTGTTTTTGCTACAAATGTGAGGAGACACTTAGGTTCAAGATCAAAACATAAATTTGAAATGGTGGTTTATGATTTCAGCTTTCATTTCTTATTATTTAATTCTACTAAACAATGTAGAACATGGCACCTTTTGATTAAAACCAGCCACTTTTCAAGTGGTCAAATATAATGGAACAGGTGTTTATTGTTGTCCCGGTGTGTCCTGTTCAATTCATTAATTAAACGATGAATAAACCTGTTTAGTAGAGTCAGTGGGTCGCTTGCATGATTCAGTTACTTAAGAAAGAAGTATGCAACCAACTATTATGCATTGTCTGAACCTGAACTCGGGCCACATTTAGATGACTTTTTTTTTTTTTTTTTTTACTTTTTTACACATCTAGATGCATGTATCAGGAATTGAAACTTGATAATCTGATTAATCAACTCTAATTCTGAGATCTCAAACACAAATATCTTTACCTTATAGCAAAAAACGGAGAAAGGTGCTTTTCCAATACTTTTGGAGGATACTATAAGCAAATCTATTTAAAACAGCAATGTCAATGTGAACCTAACACTTATTAATTACACAACTAGCAACCTTTTTTTTTTTTACCAAGATATTTTTTGCACGTTCTTACCTATACACCCTAATGTGAGTACTCCATCCTTGTAAAGTTCTCGTTTGGGACTGTTCAGCTCCATGGCAACATCCGTGTGATGTTCCATCAGCACGGTCTCCACGCCATCACCAGAACAACTGTTGTCTCGTCCCATCGCCATCGCATCTCTTTGTATCTTTTTTTCCCAGCTACTTAAATCCACTGTTGAACCAAAATCAATAAAGTTTACACAATAACCATCAATCCATAGCGGATTTATTTGCCGTCACAGCGTGAGTATGTCCGACCTTTTCCAGCCGTGATCTCCTGACATGCCCTCATAATGTGGATGGGTCCTCCTGCCTGGCCCCACCCATTCTTCCTCCTCATTCGCCTTTTCTGAAACACTGCAGCAACATGAAAGATCCAAAGATAATAAACAAATAAAGAACTGGATTGCATACATCATGACTGAAACACCTTCCACAGGTATATTACAACAACACAAGCCTTTATTTCGGTGCGCAAACGGCGTGCACTCACAGCTGTTGTAGGGTTGTCCAGGGTGTGAGGTGAAGCAGATACAATGCAGGTGAGGAAAGTGATTACTCAGGTAGTGTTTCCATGCCAACACAAGGGGCGCAGGACAAAGGTCAACCTTATTGAGCACCACAATTACCTGCTTCTGCAGTTCACCTGTGACGTAGTGATACAGAGCAGGAGGAAACTGTAAAACCTGAGAGGACACATGAGAAAGAGACAACGTGCATGAACAAACCAGGTCTAATTTCAGTGGTACATTAAATAAAGTAACCTATCTCACAGATTGAAAGGAAGAAAAAAAACAACAACATTAAAAAACAAATGCATTTTTAGCACTCAAATTAATGTGAATAATTTTCTACAAGAACGTGTGAGCACTTTTACTTCAGCGTATCTAATCATTAGTGTCTCAAAGCTGGCACAACTTTCACGTGATTTTCGACTTGTGTAAGCGTGTGTAATGAGTGGGTCCGAGACTAATTCGCTCACAGAGTGTGAGGTAAAAAGGCGGAACGGAGGCCTTTAACGTTCTTGATGTTTGATAAGGTAACACCATAAAATGCGTTTTTGTTGCGCCACTCGGAAGCTTCTGCACTCGGTACTGAATTATTTGTAATTGAGGCTGATTGGCCATTTCTTCTTCTTCTTCTTTTAAAAAAAAATTCATTTTGGAGTCAATGCTGTGATACGTGAATCACCACACAAAAGAATCGCGATTCATACCTGATTCGATTCCCCACCCCAACCTCCACCGCTTCTCTTAGTGTTAGACAGATTTGTGAAGTTTGACAAGTCAAACATCTGTTAGGTTTTACTGAGTGTGCTGGACTTTGTAACTTTGTCACACTTATATTACTTTATATTTGTATGCAAAACCCAAGAGCCCACATTAGGTTTTTTGTTTCCAACTGAAAACTGATTTGTCATGTAATATGTTGCTCCGTTAAAGACAAAGAGATTTATTCATTCATTTTGTTGCAAACTTATGTTTGGAAATAGTAAATGTTTGTACATAATAATGCAGACATGATAAACTAATTTCCACTAAGGATTATATGCTGGTTAAGACGATTTCACAGTACTGTAGATATTGCAGTAATAAGGACAGAAGAGACGGAGCAATGCTATTTTCAGTTAGATCTTATATTAAATGTCTTTCATGCCAACTGAATTACTATAAAATGACTTTTTAGGCTTCGTAATAGAATGCTTCGCAACTTCTTCCAGCTTCACTGGGAGAAAATTAAAACGGTACATCTCTTTAACTCAGTCAGAAAGCTGTTCACTTGGGCAGCGTGAACTACAGGAGCTAATTTAAACCTCTAATCGGATCCGTTAGCCCCATCTGCTGACAGGACTCACACAGCCGTGAGAATTAATGAAGCACTCACCGGGTATCTGATATCAACTATAAGCAGGATGACATCGGACATCTCTAATACTCTCCATAACTGCCTCCAGGTCTGAGAAAGAGCAAAAACAAAAGAACAACAACAAAAAAAGAACATTGAGAAAAAAAGAAAATATAAAATAAAAAAATATATATTTTTTTTTAAATTAAGAGAAACTGGGAGGTGACAATTTAGAGAAAAAAAAGTTATTTATGAATAATTTACTTTTTTTTTTTTTTTTACACAGAGGTGCAAAGGATTTAAAGTAGTAGAGTGTACTGTATATGCATATTATAAGGAACTCGAAGATGGATTATACTCTCTCGGATTCCTAAAAACAGACTAAAATGGCACTGTCTAGGAAGGAAAAAACTATAGAGATAGAATATAGAAAAAAACTAACCTCTAGATTGTGTTCGAAATGGCTGAGGGAGTCGGTGGGATTCTTGGAATGGAGATTCTCTAGAAATTCATCAAATGCCTTCTGCTCCTTCCTTAAGAGTTCTTCTCTGCGCATCCCATAATGCCAAGAGGGCCTTCGTGGGAAATCCAGCCCTGGAAATCATGCCAAAGTATCAAGTCAAAGTAAGGAAACTTGAAGTCAGAAAGACAGATGACATGATTCAAAGACAAATGATATGAGACCTTGCTCATCAGGGTAGACATCTTTTATGTCCATCTCCAGGTCTTTCTCTGGAACCGCCTGCAGTATTTTCTCTCTGGCCGTTTTCTTCCTTTTTGCCACCTCTTCTTTGCTCTCCCTCTCAAAGTGAAGACGAAACCTGAATTTAAAAAAACAAAACAAAAAAAAAAGGCACAGTAAGCCTGTTATCGCAGTCCTGGCCCTGTCTATCCCAAGAGGACATCTGGTAGACAATTTCACCCACTGCTTGCACACAAAAAAAAAAAAAAAAAACCACACTCGAAAGGATTACCTTAATGTCTTGATCAGACATTTAAAATGCAGCCCACGTAGCTCTTTTTGATGAATAGGCTAAAATAAAGTATCTTCCTTTTTATTCTCATCCAAACAACATCTGGGTTTTATGGAATTGCTCACTTCTTGCTGGGAAAACATGTTAGTGTGGCCTTGTGACTGAATAAATGTTCTAAATGTTTATAAATTTAATATTCCCCAAAGATGTATTTCGGAGGACATAACAGTTAACATTTACATTAGCATATCCTCCGGGAGCATTTTCAAAGCCTAAAAAGTTAATAGTTCTGTCATGACAAGAAACCTGAGGTTACAATAGCACAGTGCCCTCCAGAATTACATAAACTTTCGGGCTGTTTTTTGGGCTGATGGTTCGAGGCGCTTGTGAAAATCAATTCTGAGGAACCAGGATATTTAGCCTGAAGAGGAAAGCTCACATGAATAACAAAGAAGCTTAAAATATTCGGGCATGTAGGAGGGGATCCCTCCACAAGTGTCTCCAACTGTGTTATACAATACAGGAAGAGACTCAGTGTTCCTACTCAGGCATTATAAAATATAAATTTTAAGGGTGCTGTTCATTTTTGAACCAACGGTTCAGTCGAATAAATCCTACTATCTTAACCTACTGTTTGTGTTCAAGCTCTTTTTTTTTTTATATACACTACATGCCCACAAAAAAGTAAATAAAATAAAAAGTTGCACACACACACACATTTAATTTGATCCTCTTTAGCTTTAAATGTGCTGCGCAAAGTGGATAATTATTCATCATGCTCTCAGAACCACTCTTTCAATTTGAAATAAACTGATCATCACAGTTCATCACTATCCTTCCAGATTGTAATGATGTGAACAGCTCTTAATAAGCTCTTAATATTATCCAATAATCTGACCCACCAAAGACAGTGACATTTTTGGCCAGAAAGTGTGTGTGTTGTGTGTGTGTATAAAATGTTGTGCTCAAATTTATAAATAATTAAATGCTATACTGTTTTTTTGATACAACAACTGAAAGTGTGTTTGTGTGGTAAAGTACATCAAATTGATGAGAACAGGTAACTATCTCCTGCAATTTATGCGCACACACTTCTTGAATTACTGTTTGGCTCACCTGTTGGGGTCATATCTGCCGTCTCTGGTGCCAGGCTGGTGGTTTATCCTCCTTATATCCGTCGTCTCGCTGTCTGACGTATCTGACTGTCTGTCCCGTCTAACGGTCCGCTCGATACTCGCATTCCGGCTGCTCTGACCCGAGCCTGTATCACCTTCACAAACACACACAGTCTCTCTTTAACGAACATGATCCTAAGTTTTAGGACAAAGATCCTCTTTTAGTTCTGATGTTAATTTATCATGACTGCTGCTTATTTCATTGCAAGAGGTTGGCATTCTAAACAAAAGATGTCTCTGTTAAAAAAAAAAAAAAAAGGAAAATGTTCAGGCACACCTTCTAACTCTATGGATTCTGCTGAGTTTTATTTCTCTCTACACTGTAAAACAATGCTAAATTACAAAATATGTAATAATCTCCTCTGAACAGTTGATATTGAGATGTCTCTGCTACTTATGCTCTGTAAAGTCTTCATAACGGCTCTAATCTGAGGTGATGTTTGTTAATTTATGATTTTTGAGGCTGGTAACTGGTCTTGCTTTCCTGGGAAGGAAATGCACATGACAACACTAAAAAAAAAAAAAGGACACTACTTGTGTGAATTGTATGTACAGTGGAACCTTGGATTGCAAGTAATGCAGTTTGTGGGTGTTCCGCAAGACGAGCAAAAGAAATTTTGACTTGGAAAACAAACAAGTCCTGGTTTACGAGTACCGAGTATCATGTATCACGTATGCACTTCTTGTTTCGACGCCGAGCGTCACGTGATCACAACTGAGCCAACGGTTTCTCTCTCTCTTGTGTTGCGGAATTGTGGGTAATCGTCTCCCCTGCTGGGCCTCTCACTGGTATATTTAACATCCGGCATGCGTGTACTGTTTAATATAACACTGACCACGTGTGTGTGCATAAAACATTTTATTTTGTGTCAGTATGGGTGTGCGTAGAGCGCGCGTGTAAAGCAAAAGCAAGTCTCATTAGAGAGCTTACAGATCCAGTTTCTCTCTCTGCTCAAGGCTCAGCCTGCTTTTTGTGTGCGCGCGCGCCATTAGACACCTTGCCACACACACAGACTACTTTCGCCTTCACAGACACACTCTTTCTCTCTGCTCTACACAGAAACACTGCTCTGTCGCGATTCTTCTTCAAAGGTAAAGTGCAGATTAATTTGTTTTATTTTTACTTTACAGCGGTGTTTTTCGTTGTGTGCGCGCGTATGTGTGAAAAGAGTGGAGGAAGAGTAACTGTAGGACTAGAAGGGGGAGAGAACAAACAGAAACACTTATCTGTCGGAATTTATTTTTACTTTTTTTTAACAGTTAAGTGCAGGTTAATTTGTTTTGTTTTTACTTTGTAAAATTATATTTGTATTAATTATTTTTATGTATTTATTTTTTGGGGCTGCGGAATATATTATTTGAATTTCAATTATTTCTTGGAAAAATTTGAATTGGTTTACAAGTGTTTTGAAATATGAACCAGCTTTCAGGATAAATTATGCTCATAATCCAAGGTTCCACTGTGGATTTGTTTTCTTTACTTTTTTTGTGAATAGTAAAGTAAGAACCAGGAATAAAGTATATGTATGGAGCAAAAAAAAGAAACACCTGGTATGAATGAAAGATGTGTGTGTAAGTGATAAGACAATGATTAACGCTGAATCTCCAGCACATGATAACTTAGATCTAGAACTACTTTACTAACTGGAAAAAATGTTATTTAAACATTGTTGTATACCAACTTCAATATATCACAAATATTTGCACATATATCATTTTTAATAGATTTTTTTTACCTGCACAGACGGGAATTTGTCACAATCACATTTCACTACTTGAATAGTTGTATAGTATAGTTGTATAACATATCACGATTCACTGTACTTGTATATTCATATATGTGACAAATAAAATCCTTGAATATTGAATACTTTGCAGCAGCGGCCCATTTTGGTCTTGCTTACTGAGGATGGTCTTCATGAGAGCTAGTTTCATCATGGGACTTTATTAGTATTGCAAATGCACTTACTTAAACCCTAAACACTGCTTTTATTCAGCTACACCGAAGAAATAAAGGACAATACTTAATCACTCATCTTCTATACCGCTTTATCCTACATTTAGGGTCGCAAGGACCTGAAGCCTATCCCAGGAGGCTTAGGGCACCAGGCAGGGTACACCCTGGACACGGTGCCAATTCATCGCAGGGCACACACACATACACACACCACGGGCAATTTGGAAACGCCAATTAGCCTAATCTGCATATCTTTGGACTGTGGGAGGAAACCAGTGTACCTGGAGGAAACCCACCAAGCACGGGGAGAACATGCAAACTCCATGCACACAGAGACGGGAATCGAACCCAGACTCTAGAGGTGCAAGGCGACAGTGTTAACCACTTCACCACTAAAAGACAATCTTCTTCTTCTTTGTCTTTCGGCTGTTTCCTTTCAGGGGTCGCCACAGCGAATCATTATGGGAATTATATTCGTGATTCGCATCATTGATTTGGCAAATGTTTTACGTCGGATGCCTTTCCTGACACAACCCTCTGCATTTATCCAGACTTGGGACTGGCACAAGAAGACACTGGATTGCGCCCTATGTACTTGGGTTTCCTGGATTCCTGAGATTCCTGGAGAGAATGAAAGATGTTTGTGTTTGTTGATTATGATTGATAATTAATGTTCATCAAAATTTCTTAACTTGACTGAGTGATAGCTCAGAGGGCTAAGACACCGACAATTGTCGGCGGTTCAATCCCTAGCTCCCTAGGCCCTTGCTCAAGGGCCCTTAACCCTATCTGCTCCAGTATCATGGCTGACCCTGCACTCTGACCCCAGTTACGCTGAGACATGCGAAGAAAGAATTTCACTGTGCTGTAATGTATATGTGACAAATAAAGGCTTAACTTTAATATTTAATCACGTAACTTAGTCCTAGAACTACTCTACTAACTGGAAAGAATGTTAGATGATCATATACCAAGCTGCTGAGCCCTGAAAGGAAAGTGAAAGGTGTGTGTAGAAGACAGCCAAACACACACAATCCTGCACAGTTCCATGGATCGGGTGTTACGTAACAGTGTAGTGAGTCTGCGCAGTGGCATTCCGCATAACGCAAACCCTGGTGCTGATGGAGACACACACACACACACACACACAGACAGCTGATGTCCCAAACACACCTGAGACATTCACTCAGTGTGTCAGTCATGTCATAGTTACACAAACACACAGCATTTTCATTTCAGCAGTGCACAAGAGTCGACTCTTTTATTTATTTATTATTGTTATTTTGTATTTTTTAAAAAAAGGTGCCATTTGTTTTACACTCGACCCACTAACACACTACACTAGTCGTGGAATGCGCGGACACTAGTGACACTGCACACTTAGCGACGCTGTTAGCATTGTTAGCTAACAACACGAACGCCTCGGCACGCGCACTCACCTCGCTTCCTCTCGCGCTTCACCTGAAGTTGCTTCTTCTTCTGTTTGTTGCTAAACGGCTTCTTCCGAGGCATTTTTTTTCTCTTTCCGAGCCCGAGTCAGAACACACTCAGTTACCCCCTGCTTGTCTTTTTCCCCAGTCTGTCTGTCCTCCCTTAGTGTTTACAGTCAAGTTTCTCCTGCATGTTACTTCTCCTGTGACGTCGAACTGCGACCGAGCTGCCCGGATTGTACCAAACTATCCGGCTCGCTTTTATAAACATTATGTCGCAGCAACGACGCTGCTTTAGTAAAAAAAATAAAAACACGTATAGATGTTTACATTTAATGTAATTAATTGTTGTGAACGTTTACTTCAGAGCTACGCGGTTTATAAATAATATAAGCCACTACGAGACCCCCAACACGTAACGGGGAATGGTAGTGTCCATTATTTAAACAACTCAAGCGCCTCTCAGTGAGTCCAGGCATGGAGAGACCACAGACAGGGGACATCCATATAAATACATAGACAAAGGGTTCAAAGGGACCCAAAACCAGTCCCAGAAAATGTCTGTCTGTCTGTATGTTGGTATTGTCAGACTGTCTGGATGTCTGTAGTACTTTGTGTGTCTGACTGACTTTATGACCGTCTGTAGTACTTTCTGTCTCTCTGACTGTCTGACTTACTGTCTGTATGTTTGTATGTATGACTGATTCTGTATGTATGACTAACTGTCTGTATGTCTGTCAGTCTTACTGTCTGTCTGGGTATCTGTAGTACTTTTGTGTGTCTGACTGTCTGTCTGACTGTCTCGCTGTATGTCTGTCGGTCTTACTGTCTGTCTGTATGAATGTCTAGTACTTTTTGTGTGTCTGTCTTTATGTCTGTCTGTAAGTCTGACTAACTGTAATCATGACTGTCTGTATGCATGACTGACTGTATGCAGCCCTGGAAGTCACCTAGAGGAGAAAAAAAAACCTATCTGTTGCAACAGTTTTGTAATTTGTGCCCTCAGTTTAATAATCCATTCCCACACCTTCCATCAGCACATTACTACTACTACTACTACTATTATTATTATTATTATTAATAATAATAATATTTAATAAACCTTATGACAGACTGTTAACGAATTGCTTTCTTCCTCTTTTGTAAGTGATTTGGATAAAAGCTTATTCTAAATGCTTAGTGTAAATTTAACAATAATAATACTACTACTAGTAGTAATAATAACAATAATAATAATAGTAATAGTATCGTGCTGATTATCACAAATTACTACAAGATTTTTTAATTCATATAATTCTTATTAAGTCACAATATTCTACCTTGATGCTGCTACAATTGATATCTAGAGAATCTCTGTAAGCATGCAGTTGACAATTTGATGTAAACTCCTCAAAAAACAAACAAAAGTGTGACAGCATGGCTTACTCAAAAAAAGGAAAATACACTGAAATCTTCAAAATTGAAAGGACAGATCAATGTATGTTTATTCTTTTCTATTTTCTAAGTTTACAACCGGTTTGCTTCACATGTTACAAAACCGTGGTGTTACTGACGAGCAGTAATGTGAAGCACCACTATGAGATAAAATGGGATAGATAGACAATAGATAAAAGCTAAACTGAATATTGCTTACATATTTACACTGCTAACATAACAGTGCTTTAAAAGTGATTTAAGCGAATTTTAGGAATTCTGGAATTCTAAGGGTTAAAGACAATATTTAATCTCTATTTAGTTTATTTTTTTTCAATTTCCCATCTGTGATTCACTCTCCAGAGTATTTGGCTGACAACATATTTCCTAATATTTAGCCATCTATCAAGTGGAAACCTATGCCATATAATATTAAACCGAACAATTTTTTTTTTCAAAAAAATAAAGCGGTTCATCTTTGTTGCAGGCAGCCATTTACATGGGCTTCAATCTGAAATAATATCACTAATTATATTAAAGCTTTTTATAATATAATAGAGCTTATTTTTAGCTCTAAGTATTTCTACCAATTTTTTACTATAAACTCTAGTCAAACCTGCAATGACATGGTATCCAAATACATATACTTCTACTTACCAATATGGAGTCAGTCCTCCTTTTGCAGCTATAACACCTTCCGCTCTTCTTTGGAAGGCTAATCACAAGATTGTGGAGTGTTTCTGTGGGAATTCATGGTCATTCATTCTGTAGATCATTTATGAGGTCAGGCTTTGATGTTGGATGAGAAGACCTGACTCACAATCTCAGTTTCAGTTCATCCCAAAGGTGCTCGATGGGGTTGAGGTCAGGGCTCTGTGTTAGAGCCAGTCAGGTTCTTCCACACCAAACTCATTAAATCAAGTCTTTATAGTCGTTGCTTTGTGCACTGGGGTCACACACAGTCATGTTGGTATAGAAATGGGCCTTTACCAAACTGTTGCCACAAAGTTGGAAGCGTAGCATTGTCCAAGATGTCTTGGTATGCTGAAGCATTAAGATTGGCATTCACTGGGTATAAGGGGCCTAATTGAAACACCAGAATTTAATAATTACAAGGTTTGGCCGAATATTTTTGTCTGTACAACGTTACTTAAGCAATCAGGACTACTAAGGATACGTTTGCAAAAGAAAGCTCTAAAGCGATGACTATTAATGACTTACCTAGTCTTACTTATACCTTTAATATCATTTCACATAGTCAAAATCAAAATTTTTTTCAAATGAAACTGAATATAATTAAGCAATACCATGTGGATGGCCCAGGTTTGATTCCAACCCAACGCCCAAACCACAGCCACTGAATGCAGTGCCGGTCCCAAGCCCAGATTAAATGGGAGGGTTGCGTCAGGAAGGGCATCCAATGTAAAAACTGTGCCAAGTTGGAACGGATGGTCTGCTACCTACCACCACCACCACTTCTCATTTGTTGTTTACTGACGGTTGGAATCCAGTAGTTTGATTATATTATCGTCAACTATAGGCCTTGTTACCACTCATCTTCCTGGACTCTTAATGATGTTCCAGACCAGTCTTCCTTAAGGCAAGATTCAGGAAGGATGCGTTTAACATTTTGACTTATTTTGCGTCAACAACACGAGGGAGTGCTGTTTATCAGCACGGCTGTGATGATATTGTTTTTGTACAACAGTTCCACCAACAGCATTCCTCATCAAGAGATTATAATTTGTTTGTTTATTTAGGCAGTTATTTTGCTCCGCCAACACCTATCCTTCTGCGACTGGCGGAACTAACTAACCACGATTGGCATAGCACCGAAACGACAGCTCCGAAAGGTAAAATGGAGGTAGTGGACAGTCCTGTAAATCTTATAAAGTTTACGGGGTTGAATTGCGAATAGCATTAAATGGAAAGCCAATAGACTAGGGTGTACAATCACTTGTTCTGCAAAAAAGGTGCCCTTGATTAGCAGTTAGCATTAGCATTTTATATTTAGCCTTGTGTTAGAAGCTAGTTAGCTTTCTAAGTCAGCTTAGGTGCAAATAAAACACTATAAGGGCAATCTGGTAAGACTTATAAAGCCATTCACCCATGCTGCAACTGACAGTTACTGTAATTAACGATTGAGGACCTGATTAATTTTTCATTTAGTTATAAAAAATAACTAAATGAAAAAAAATTATATATATATATATATATATATATATATATATATATATATTAAAGAAACATCCCAGTAGTTCATCATCACCACTCTTGGAATGCGTTTCGTCCAGTCAGACTGCTCGGTCGGAACTAACTGTTCTATAATACCCTTTGTCTGCCATCTTTGAAGTAGGTAACCACTGACGATTTCTAAATACGTGTAACTTTTTCCCCCATCTTCAGTTTGTCAACCTGTCATCTGGCTGCATGAACAGTGTTGAAAAAAAGATACTGAAAACAAAAGAAAGAAAAAAAAAAAAAGGTACCAACACTCAGGTTGACACATTTTACATTTTATTATTGTTTTCAAAGCATAATTCATTCTATTCTGATCGTATTAATGACTATGATAGGGTCCATTACAAGAGTTAATACTAAGATGGAGTAGCTGTAGACTAACAATAGTGAGCGTAGTACATCATCCACACAAATGAAGAGTGAAGAAGATTATTAAAAGTTCATGCCAGAACGCAGAGAGCTTGTGACTGGCTGGTACGGACACTCACGTTCCTTCTTTTTTTTTTTTTTCCTTTTCTTTGTAAATCACTACGTAAGCATCCTTTAACTTGCACACATACACACAATATACTAGATACTCAGATATACATTTTCCCAACCTAATTGAAAACTGATTTTTTTCCCTTTTTAGACTTCAAGGGCGAAATATCACATGCATATTGCGCAACATAGCAAAAGATGTTCATATACTGTCCTTTAACAGCAACTGTAAATTTCTTAGTGTATACGTAGATAGAAATATCTACAGATGACAACGACTGTATTAAATAAAAGCTTTCATAAGATCTAGCCATAGATGGGAATCAGGAAGAGCCGGATATCTGTGAAGAACCAAGAAAGTAAAAGTAAAAAAAAGAAAAGAAAAAAAAAGGCATTTTGTCCTTGTTGTACTTTTTTTTTCGTGAACATGACCAGGCCTAATAGGAAATATCTTTCCATCAGCATATATTTCATTTAAACCAGTCCTCGCGTTTGTTTTTAATCCCTACTTTAGGTAGGCCTCTCGTACCTGGAGAGGTCATGTAAGATCACGTCACTATTGATTTCTTTCTGCTGCACAATAGCTGTTTCTAGAGTCTGTGTCCGCTTCTTTCTTCCCATAGGCCTCTCCTACCTCATGAACTGAGGTGTTCTACCTGTATAGCCGAGGCCTCCACTGTGATGCACAGGTCTTTGTGAGCGGACAGATCAGACACGCTGACTGTTTTGTATGAAACATCTGGCGCTGTTACTGGTTTGTACTGCTGCAGGTCAAACACGCATGGCACTCCGTCTGGCTGTGGGTACGCGTTGGTCCTCTCGGCACGACTTGCTGCGGCTCCGTCTCCTCCTCCGCCTCCCCCTGCTCCTCCATGCGCGGGACTGTGGCTCTGCTGAGCCGATGATGGTGGAGTGGGTACCAGGTCCGGAGAGTGTTTCCGCATGTGCTTTATCAGGTACGTTTCCTATGAGCAGACACACACACACAGATGGATCATTGTTAAGAAAGAATTAAATTCTGATAAAGATGTGTATATACGGTTGCTTAGTGCCGTACCGAAGTGTAGGTGCGATTGCATAGGCCGCAGGAGTACAGCTTTGCATGCTTAACTGTATGGGTTGAGAGATGAACCTCGAGGCTCGCCGAGTCCGTATAGCCGCGGTTACAGTGGTGGCACTTGAATGGCTTGTCTTTGTTGTGTTGGCGACGGTGAGACTGTGGAACAACAGGTTTATCATTAGGAAACAAGACTGAGATCTAAATGTCCATCTTTAGTAAATTGCCAAATGCCTCAAAGCTGAACAATATTCAAGGTAACGCTGTATGCCATTACAGTTCCTTGAATGGACATTATGTACCATAAGCGCATCAAATCTGTAGCGTCAACACACAAAGGGAAAAGATCAATTTAAATAACGCAAGCACACAAGCAGTGGTTCAAATAAACCCAGTGTCTAACATAAACCAACACCACAAGTTAAGTTCAAAGCATGGTTCCATTATTTGCATCAGTTCCACTTACACCACCAGTTACTAACATGCTGTAATAATTTTTTTTATTTCTAATTTATGTTGTATTAATATTTACGGGAATATTGAATCAATGCTAACTTACTTTATACTTTGCTTCATGGTCATATTTTACTGTTAATTCATGTTAACTAGAAACAACATTCCTTGGTTAATTGTATTCAATATCAGTGTTACAGTAACAGTTGATACGAATACTGCGCATCATTAAAAGATTCAGGTGGTATCCTGAATCCTGGTACCGGAAAGAGGGGAGAGAACCTTCCTGCCAAAACCCACATTGAAAACCAGTCACGAAATCACTTTCAGAAAAAAGACGCATCTGATAGCGTAAATTGTTTTGAATTGCCTTTGAACCAACCATCTGTGTTGTTCTGTCCACGACTAATGTGAGCTGCAAAGATAACTAGCTCCAAACACAAGTCTGAATCAACTCGCCCTCTCTAACCCCTGAACAAAGGCACTACTTGGTGTGTGGAACAATGGATTGCACACTAGCTTTCTATTCCACATTATTTAGGATTCTAACACAACTGTTGGGTTAGCTGACGCTGTTCTGAAGTGGAATAAGTGGAGACAAAGATAAAAAAAAAGCTTTTGGCTACATAGTACCAGTAAGACTTTACTTTCACTTCTGGGTGTTACAGAAATTCAAAATAAGCTCATTTAATTTAATAATACAATGTTACCATATAATCTCCGCTCCATATTCTTACCAAATGATAAAGAAATCGAACTCCGATAACTGGCGATGGGGAGACCTGACCTGGGGAGAGTTTTTCGATAACTTTGAACCTTACTCTCCTATCATTAATGGAGTAATAATATAGTAGTAGTTGTTTTTGGCATACAGTAAAATTTTGATAAAAGTGGGAGTGAAAAGATCCTTCGATTATTTGTTAGTAAGCCAGAAAATTGTTGGCTAAGACTAAAGCATATCCTGCCAGCACATTTTTTTTTTATTTCCCCAGGTGACTGATTTAGACCAGAGGCGTAAAACTTATGTACTGGCCTTTGTTACACTTAATCCACTATAAAAATTAGTTTAATGACCTCTAATACATGAACAACTCCTCACAAATGTGTTCATTTATCCACACTGCTCGGCAATAAGTACTCTTCCACATTCTGTAGTGTTACTTAATTGGGATAATGTGTCATGAAGCTACACAAAATGACTCATAATATCGAAAAAGCGGCTATTAGTTGTGATTGCCCAAGAATTTGCCTCCGTTTATATGAAACGCTAAATTAGTTCTTTGGGAAAGAGACATGTTTACAGTCTCAAGTTTAGCTTGCTAATGAACAATTACATCATTAGCACATTTTGTACGTAGATCAATTTATAGTCCCGAGTTTAATGAAATATTTTTCTCCGCAGTAGAATAACAAAACTGCAAGCTCCTTTTTTATCTTTTGAAGAATGGTTAAAATGAAACAAATAAACAAATTTATTTGGAGAGCTTTATCAGGCCTTCTGTTAATCAGCCCCGATTGAGGCTCACGCTTTGTTAGGAGATATTTATGGAATACTGAAAAAAGTGGGTAAAACATTTTCATTAACTGACATTATAGGTTGTCCAAATTACACATGTTGGTTGAGTAACTCTTCCTCTATGCAACAACGGTACTACAGCATAGTCTCCATTACAAGTGATGCATTCGCGATGAACCCAACTCTCGAATCCACTTTCAAAAATCCCCTTTGTCACAGCTTATGCTCTCCCACTGTGTGGATCGTCTTCAATTCTGGTTTCCCCTTATTTAAACTTGTTCATCCATCTGTGCACATTGCCCTCGTCAATGGTGTCATCTCTGTAAACATTCTGTAGCGCAGCGTGAGACCATCAACTGCGACAAAGAGGATTTTCAAGCAGGCGAGTTAATGCCTTGTGATTGAGAAGCATCTTTGTATGGTGGAAAAGCTACTCTATTAACATATACAATGTAAAAAAACCTATTATGTTAGTTAAGAAAAAAAAAAAGTTTTTGCCCATGATTGCATGTTCGCTCTCGTTTTCTCCCCCCCATCTCTCTCGAGCTACACATGTCGTTCCTGAGCTGCCAGTGATCCAGACAACCCTCTGCCCTCCGGACCTGTCTGACTCATCCTGATGCCCCGCTCCTGGTCGTATGGAGGCCCAAGTGGTCTCCTTGGCTTTCACTTTACCATGAAGATAATTTTAAGACTTTTAGTTTAGGACTGAAATTCCCACGAACGGTTTTAAGCCTCCAATAACGAAATGGGCTCCACATCAACTTTAAAACCTCTTCTGTTATATTGAACGTCCATTCTCCTGACACACAGTACGACCGCACAACAATTCCAGATCTCCGTTATCACCTAAATGCGGATGGGTTCTCTGTTGAGTCAGATTCCTCTCAAGGTTTCTTCCTATTGTCATCTCAGGGAGATTTTCCTTGCTACCATCACCCTCGACTTGCTGATACATAATTTTTTTTTACTTATTTCCATAATTTTCTATTCTATTCTATAAAAGTTTCTTTGCGACAATGACCATTGTTAAAACCGCTATCATATAAATCAAATTGCACTGGATTGAGTTTGTACCGCCCTTGTGATTTCCATCAGAAGACTTTGTAAATTAGGGAGTTGATTCTCTATACCTGAAGATTTGATAGCTGAGTGAAGGCCTTCTCACAGCCTGGGTGGGTACACTTATACGGCCGGTCTCCTGTGTGGATTCTGCACAAATGAGAATAGGATCACTTGTTGGTTAAAAAAGTAATAATACAAGGACTTACAAGATGCATGTGAAGAGAATAAGATGAAAAAAGCTGGGGGTGGGTAGATGGACAGGCTACCTGTGATGCTGCTGTAGGTGGCTGAGTTGCCTGAAGGTCTTCTGGCAGTAAGAGCAGGTGTAGGGTTTCACCCCGGTGTGGATCCGCACGTGTTGGGCCAAATAGCTGGTGTTAGCGAACGACTTCGAGCAGTGCGGACACTTGTGGGGTTTGGATTCAGTGTGGTTTCTGTACAGAAACACAAGCAGGGAAAAGAGAGAAGAAAAAAAGAGGGAGAGAGAGAGACAGATTGAGACCGATGGCAGTGGTGCTGTAATTTAAAGACGACTGTATATGAATAGCTTTAAATGCAGTGAGGTGTATGCTCCTAGCTTAAGTGTCATGTAGAACCTGAGTCGTATTATTTTTATTTCTCAACTATTCACACTCCTCCAGAGCTGATTTAATTCTAATCATCTCCATTAGACGGCAAGCTTAAATATATCCATGGCATGAACAGTGTTATATATTTTTAGCAACATTTACAGCAGTTTATCAATTACCACCAAGCCGTCATGAAGATTCTTATCCCTTTCAAACCCCAATGATGGAAATGTAAAAAAAAAGAATGAAAGAAAAAGTATTAAATATTATATTGTATAAATACAGTATATTCCAATATATTGTACATTTTAAAAACATTGAAAATGCCATTATACAGAACATCAACCCTTTCCATATTGGGGTCATAATTTGGTTACACTTGAGGTCAAACGACGACACGCTCTCTGATTGTTCTTGTAAGGCCTGGCAGTTGGGCGACTGATGGAAATGTTTGCGCGCGGTGACTAGAAGGCCAGCCCTATCAGCTCCACCATTTAATGTAACATTTCCGAAGACCTGCTCTCTGAAATCATGCCGTGGAGAGTTCAGAATGGCACGGGACCTTTCCTGTGACCTCGATTATACTGCTGCTGCTCTGTTTTAATGTGTTTGTGCGAGTCCGTGCAGTGATTGCGAGTTAGACCGAGACACATCTACAGGAGATTAAAAAGTAGCTGAGAAAAATGACAGGTTTGAATAGTAATGGAAGGTGTGAGAGGAAGGAAACAAGGGAATTTTCAGAAATAGAACAGTGCGGAAGTGTAAGAAAGCGAGAAGCGTTCAAACAAAGACAGTCACTCATTCCTGCATGTGTTTCACACTGACTCAACTGTTCAAAGATTTTAAGGCATTAGTTAAAAACAAACACACAAACAAAAACAAACCTGTTGTATGAATTTGATTAAAAACTTGTCCCTTACAATGTGAGTACATACTTTACTCGCTCTTCTTCCAAACCATATTGATGATATTAAATTCCTCTATGTTTGTTTTTTTAGACAGAGTTTTAGACAGAGTTTTCTATGTGATCTACAGGACATCGCTACAGAAAGGCCCAAAATAGTATTGTAATTCCCTAGAAGCCCTGTAGGACGTGTCACATCAAGCCCTTTTCACTGTGCCCCTTTGTGCCAAGTCAAACTTTCAACTCAAGTCGACTTTGTGGAAGTCGTCCTGGTGCTAAATCTTAAAAAAACATTCCATATCTTCCACCACAAATGATCCAAAACAATGCTGGTATAGAACCAAGAACTGTGGGGCATGAGAAATGGGGTAGACATGATGTCACTTTAACAACAACTCAAATTATTCTATATAGATTAACAGCTTGTAAATTAAGAGTAAGACTCAGTTATTTGTTGTTATACCTTACAGCACAGTAAAATTATTTCTTTTCTCGTATATCCCGGTTAGGAAGTTGAGGTCAGAGTGCCAGTCGAAACAACATCCTTCCGATCAGTACCCCAGAGCCTTAACCGTTCGAGCCACCCCTGCCCCAAAAACGGCCAATTTTGCCAACTGATGTACCAAGCTCAACTGGAATGTTGTTGTTAATGCTTATAAATCTAAACTCAAAATCTATATCTATACCCAAAATCAACAGGAGTTGGTATAAACAATTTGTAACTCATACCCCCACTGGTCTCTCTAATAGGAACACTAGTATTTCTTCTCATTCATGCAATAGTCAAATCAAGCAATTGTGTGGTAGCAGAATAATACATATAATCAAAATGAGGGTTAGTCACAGATCAAGAGCTTCACTTAATGTATTCCGTCAAGTCAAAACTGAGGTTCACTTGATTGTTTTCGTTGTCCTTACCACGTAGTCGCGTAATCCCAGATCAGCGGTTTCTGAAACACAGAGTCTGACACTAGGGATGGGAATCATAAGGGAAATCATTATCATCATGATACCCAGGTGCCGATTCCATATGTATTATAAATGATATTTCGCTGCTTTGAGACAATGACCATTGTTAAAAGCGCTATATAAATAAAATTGAATTGAATATTTTTTTCTTTCAGATTTTGTTTCAGTTCCAAACAAACTTTAATTTACAAATTTATAAATTAAAAAAATAAGGTACTCCTGCCACCCAGAATGCTGTGCTATAGAGGAACGGCAACATTTTACCACTTCAAATGCAAACATATAAATAAATAATAATATATATATATATTTTTTAACCGACTTAGTCAACGTGGCGATACATGAATTGCCACACAAAGAAGAGCAATACCTCACAGAATCTCTTCTCCACATCTCTACTAAAACCCATCCCTCAGTCAATCACGCCTTGTCACATATACACACTTTCTTTCTTTTTAAAAATACATGAAAATAAAAAAAACAGGCTTTCAAAGCATAACAAACCACAGATTATATGACCTAATTATAAATCTACAGTATATATTGGTCAATCAGTCTTGCTCTGACACACACTCTCCAACGTCAAAAAGCACAGTTGACACTGAAAACCTTTAAATGAGTTTCTAAATACGTTCACATATTTTGAGGCATGAGATCTCCTCTCTGAAGCTAATGGTTAGAGTAAACATTAAACTGAAGCTCTTGGACATGCATTTGTATCATTTTATGCATTGTGCTGCTGCCACAGGATGCATAAAGCAGTAGGAGTACAGGTGTTCCGATTAAAGTGTCCGGTGAGTGTATATGACGTTTTGTTATCAACAATGACAAGTTTGTTCCGTGTACAAAAGTGTATTTGTTTTTTTAGATGGTGAATTATGTTCTTAAATGTAAAACTTGTACAGCAAGTTCCCCATCATACGAACAAGTTCTGTTTCAAGAGGGTGTTCGTAAGTCCAACTTGTTCGTAAGTCCAACAAACAGTGTCTAGGTACTAACACAATTGGCTATACACAGTATAAAAATGTTCCATGATCTTTTTTTTTTCAACAAAATTTTTTCATTTTGTGAAGCTGCTTTGAGACAATAACCATTGCTAAAAGTGCTATATAAATAAAATTGAATTAAAAATTTTATTGCTTATAATCTGTTTTTGTGGTTGGTTTTGTCTCCATCGATATTGCCTGGTGCTTCTTAGCAGTATCAGCTTCATCGCTGCTGCTTTCACACTTGCATCCTGGGGTGCACGCCACACGCACGTGGCGGTGTACGCCAGCTCTAACCTCCATGCTTGAACATGTGCGAACGTTCATATCTTGCAAAGTTCATAACTCAAATGTTCATATGTAGGGGACTTGCTGTAATTTCCTTAATGTTTTTTATTTAAGATATTATTACTAGTGTTTGGTTAACTCCCCCACTGCATTACGTTCCCTGAACCAACACCAAATTATCATGTTGACCATTAAACTGCATGTTTTCTCTTATACACACACACACACACACACACACACACACAAACACACACACAGACAGACACATTCCACATCCTGGCGCTCGGTGCATCCTCCAGTACCGTGTGTGCTGCTGTAAGTGACTGAGCTGCCTGAATGCCTTCTGGCAGTAGGAGCAGATGTAGGGCTTAGCGCCGCTGTGGATGCGGATGTGCTGCGCCAGGTAGCTGGAGTTAGCGAAGGATTTGGAGCAGTGCGGGCACTGGTGCGCCTTCACCTCCGTGTGCGACTTGGAATGCAGCTGCATGTCTGACTTATTGCAGAACGTCAGGCCGCACATCCGGCACCTACAGACACGCACACACACATGCACACACACACACACACACACACACACGCACGCACACCGGGGAAGGAAATAGGAGGATGGGGAGAGAGGAGAGAGATGAGCCGAAGAGGAAACACAGGAGCAAGAAGAGGTGGAGAGAGAGGGTTGGAGAAAGGTGATATGAGGCGAGGTGAAAGAATGATTGAATGATTGAAGGAATGGATAGATGGATGGATGGATGGATGGAGAGAGAGAAAATGAGAGGAAAGGTAAAAAAAGAGAGAGAGAGAGAGAGAAAAAGGAGTGGAATGAGATGAGGGTGGTGGGAAACAGAGGATGGAGGGAGGGGGTAAAGGGAGGGGGAGAGAGAGAGGGAGAGAGAGAGAGAGAGAGAGAGAGAGTGGGGATGAGATCAGTGAAGAAAAACAACAGAGGGAAACTGTAGACTTTGCCGACAAAACAGAAAGATGAGAAGGAAAGGCAAGACATACAAGCGCAGACAAATGAAGGAGAGAGGAGTGACCAAGCGAGTGGAGGAGAGTAAATAGTCCGCCAGGTGGCAGAGTGTGTGTGTGTGTGTGCGCGCGCGTTGGTATGTGGGTGTGTGTGCTTGCGTTTGGAAACTAGCAAAGCCATGCTGGCACATGCAGCCAATGAAACACTACTTACACTACACGAAGCCGACTCACCTACGGACTAAGACACATTTAACACACAGCCTAAGAAGCACGAGTGCACGCAAGTGTGTGTGTGTCTGTGTGCGCACGTGTGTGTCTGTGTGTGTGTGTGTGTGTGTGTGTGTGGGAGGGTTGCTAGGGGCCATGCATTGCTGCAGTATAAAGGGACAATGCACTAAGTATCTCTATTACAATCCTGCCTTTGCTAGAAGCGTTCAGAAACACACACGCACACGCGGAATGCATGCTAAAGTCCGAGCTAATGTACCTGTATGTTTTTGCTCCCTCCTTTCCTGCAGGTCCTTCGTCAGCAGAGAGGTCGTAGGGGTCGGCGGGATGATGCTGAGGAGAGAGAGAGAGAGAGAGAGAGAGAGAGAGAGAGAAAGAGATTTTTTCTATAAACGATTATAATTTTTCGAATGATTCCTAACTAGGCAAAGCTTCATGTTTAAATAAATGATCTCTCGACTCATACACTGCAAGTCCCGTCCCTAGTGGCTGCACCTCAAACTTACTCGTTAGCAGTAAACATGGTTTGTTGCTGTGTCTTTGGCTGCATGTCTACACCATTTCCTCACCGATCGTTGCTTGGTTCAAGGACAAAAAAAAATGGTTTAAGTGTTTTTACGGACATGCTAGAAAAATAAATCAGAAGGAGGAAGTTAAAGATTCTGGTGCTGGTGTCTCTATATTTAGCTGTCTCACAGAGGATTCTTTAGATTGGACAGTGTGGATAAGGCCAAGTTTAACTTTCTATTTTTTGGGGAAGAAAACGCATCGAACATACATTATATATATATATATATATATATATATATATATTATATATATTATATATATATTATATATATGTTATAATAAAACAAACCTATAAATAACCTTCTTTGTCTTTCGGCTGTTCCCTTTCAGGGGCCGCCACCCTATCCTCTGCATACTCTTTTCTCACACCAACTAACTTCATGTCCTCTCTCACTACATCCATAAATCTCCTCTTTGGTCTTCCTCTAGACCTCCTGCCTGGCAGTTCCAACCTCAGCATCCTTCTACCGATATATTCACCATCTCTCCTCTGAACATGTCCAAACCACCTCAATCTGGCCTCTCTGACTTTATCACCAAAACATCTCACATGGGTTGTCCCTCTGATGATCTTATTCTCGATCCTATCCATCCTTGTCACTCCCAAGGAGAACCTCAACATCTTCAGCTATGCCACCTCCAACTCTACCTCCTGTCTTTTCTTAAACCTATAAATAACCAAATAAACCAAAGCTATATCACAGACTTTATTCTAAACATTTGTTCAGATCCTAAATTTACAAAGATGAGTCAAAAATTATCCGCACTCTGGCTGTAGAATTTATTTTACATTTTTCAAAATAATCTCTTTGCCTTTTTTGTTGTATTCCCTCATTAAAAAAATGTTTAGGCTGAGCTGTGGGCCACGAACGCACCGCTGTCTTCACGTTATCATCAGAAGTGAACCTTCGTCCTCGTAGGGCTGTTGCTTTCAGGGGACCAAACAGATGCAAGTGCGATGAAACGAGGTCAGATCAGGGAGGGTGGCTTTAACACCTTAAAATGTTTTTTTTTTTGCAATATGTCGACAGTGTGGGCAGAAGTGTGCACACATGCATTGACATGCATGATCACAACGCCCTTGGACAGCAGTCCTCTGTGTTTAATCCAAAGTTTAGGCTTCAGGTCGTCAATAAGTGTCTCACTGTAACGAGTTGTTGCTAGTCTTTCGGCTGCTCTCTGACACAACCCTCCCAGTTTATCTAATGTAGGGACCGGGGCTGCATCCAGGGGCTGGGGTTTGGGCATTGGATTGTTATTAAACCTTGGCCTTTCATCATTTTTTCTGGTGATGTTCCAATACCGGCCCCTGAGAGTACCAGAAAACTGTAAGCATCCATATTCTAGCTGATGGCTGACCTTTGAACTTTTTCTCAGTCGGCGATTGAGGATGTTTCCGTTCCATACCCAGCGCTTTACTCTCAGGCTCTTAGTGATGATTCCGTGTTTTTATCACCAGTTATAATTCTTTTTCAGAAACTTTCACCTACCCTATAGTTTCGACACCAGATAAACCCACAGACCACAAAAAAATGAAACCGAAATCACTGCACGCTGCTCATCTTTCGTGCAAATCACAAGCGGGACATCCATTTTGGCATTGCAGCGCAGTTACAAATGAACTGGTGCAACACATTCACACCTGCGCTGTCTTTTTGACTGACCCTTATATCAATGGAAATTAAATAAAGCTGCTGGATATAGACGTCTTCAGAATTCCACTCTCTCTATTTTGCCGCTTTTTGACTTCACACATCAATCCTGTGTCCTCGTAACGTGCACCGCTGCAGCTCATTAATAAGTACGCCCGGTAGTAATGGCATTAATGGTGCAGTGACACTTTTGTAGTCTGGCAGTATGCATACTAAAAGCTACAAATTTCCAAGTTGGGTAAAAAAAAGAAAATCAACACACCCAAGGTGAGCCGAGGCATTCGATGCCTCACCCTTGCCAGATCGAACCAGATTTAACCAGATTTGCTTACGTGATTTATTCAGATCTGTTCAAACGAGCCAATAAGGTGAACAAATGGGTTGCAGTCGCTCACATGCACTGAGTCATCCCTTTCATTTTGCTCCTGTTTCACACTTCCTGTTTAACAGGCTTCGCCATTTCACTCTCAGTCTGTACGCACCAACCCAAGAACGCCTCTTGCTCTTTTGTTCTCACTCTGATTTATGTTCAGACCCTTAACTATGATAACCGTTCGTGCTGTAACTGCAAGTCTATGCACCAAAAATGAACAGTAGCCTTTGTATAGAGAATGCATTCATTTCCTTTTAGCATTATGATAAGGATGGATCACTTTCAAACCTTCCTAAACTTTAACAGGTTAAACAGAAGCAGACTGACAAAGAAAACCGAAAGAGGCGGGAAAAAAAAGGTCAAAACAGCTCACATATATTGTACATATATTGTACAATATGGTATGATTCATTTTACTACAGATTAGCATAATTAATTGCTAATTTAATTACATTTAAGGTAATTTTTTTCCCTCAGGAGCGAGCCATGATTAGACCACCTGATTCATGCTGGCCTCCCAGGAACTCCTTTGATGGCGTTCTGGGAGGCCAGTGTTTCATCCGTGAATCAGGTGGTCTAATCATGGCTTCTGAGGAACTGTAGCCAGCGTTTCAGAAGAGAAGCGGGCATGATGTGGTGATTTCATGTTTCTGGTAAATAAACATTTTGACACAGAAGTCCGGCGTGTCCGATCACGACAATTCTCCGATGTACTGAGAAAACATTCTACTCTGAATGGTATCCAAGCACTAGTGAAACTCTGGTGTAGTGTAGCAGTTTATCCTCTACTATCAAAAGGCCTGGGTTGACCTGAATAGACCTCGTAGTTATTTGCTTCACCTGTTACAAATTAATTTGCTAAAATGGTGCGACAAAACTTTGCTAACTTGGAGAAATAAATCCATTTCTTAGCTTCTCAGCAATACATTTTAAAGCAGTGCACTTTCCTTGTAGTTGTGAATCCTGTTTCATGTTCCATACACTTATTGATCGATCTGAGCTGGTTAAACGCTGGCTTTTCATTTAAAAGACAATGAGTAACTTTAATGCAACACTTTTAATAAAAATGCGATGGAATTTCCTTTTGACATTTTTTTAATTCCATTTTATCTATACTATAAGGTCAAACAACTTAGTCTGTAGTTGTTATCCTAGAGAAAGAGAGAGAGAGAGAGAGAGAGAGAGAGATAGGGAGAGGGGGCAGAAATGCTTAGATATTTTCCCGATGCTGGACTACACGCTGGGCTAGAGACAAGCAACGCTGTTAAAATATAAACAATGTATTTCGTTATTACAGGCTCTGGCATTACCTCAGTAATGAAAATGGGTCGAAACAATTGAAGGCACATCTTTTTATAATACATAAACCATTTCTCTCTAATGTTAGGCACTAGAAAGCAATCTGAGTGGCTTTAATCAAGAGATGAAAAGGTCAGGCAGAACGCTGCGCTACACACTTATTCAAAATGTCTGTGCAAACTGTGTGTACGCTAAAATTGAAGCGCAAAGCAGCAGGAGCATCAGGGAACCCTGTCCATGTTATATACATGAAATGACACTTTTATTCCCCCCCTCGAGTACAAACGTTCCAGTCACGCAAATATGAAATATGATCACTTTAAAACGGGGTTTATCGCCAGTTTGTTTTTAGTCACAGTGCTGTACCTCACTGCTGGTGAATTCTCTAATCTGATTGGTCGGGAAGACACTCATCCGTTTTATTTAACAGCAATGCTCTGACAGCGGTGCCGCTCCAAATTGCAGGTTTATGTTAATGCTCTCTTTCTAATTATATTATGCTAAGGTCGCTATATCTCTCCTTCATAGCGCTTGTGTGGGAGATGCACAACACAATCAGACGCGCTCAATAAAAAGGAGCAAAAGAAGGAAAATTGTATGAGGGTTACTGACAGGAAGTTGTAGCTTGTTCGCACGTGATGACACATTTGCTGTGCTGTGTGGCGCCACCTGTGGCTGGAGGTCAGGAAGTGATTTTCTAGCTATGAAGCACAGTTACAATTCAATTGGTTTGTGTTCTTATGGTTACTCGATTGGATCAAACACAATCCATGAGGACTTTATCAAGAGCCACGGGTAGGCGGGCATATGGGGTAAGATAAAAAATAAAAAAAAAAGCTGACAAACTGCCGGCAAGAACACTTGCCTGTGATTGGGAGGAGCGGAGTCGGCTAATGTGTGTGTGTGCGCGCGCAGAGATCACTTTGTTAAATCACCTGTCACGATCACTGGTGAAAGATGATTATACATCACTTACACTTCAATCAATGTTAATGGTTACACATGACTGACAGCTCAACTGGCCAATCAAGACACAACATGAGTAAATGGGCAGGACGGAATAAGCACTGTGTCATAGTGTTAGTTAACTACTGCCTTAACAACGGGCACAATATTTTTCAATTCGACTCACATACAGCACATTTGGAGATTCTCTTTCAATGTCATCTAAACTAGCGCAATATTACCGTGCAATAACATTATTATTTCTAATAATTAATAGGAAATTTTTCCACTGTGAGACGAATAAAGGTACATCTTATCTTATCAATAAGGACATTATCCCTCATATCATCCATTCTGTTTGTTTCACTTTGTGTGGGATGTTATACATCAATAGTTATGTGATAGCAAACATATTCTATTATCATACAGTGCCAGTCAAAAGTCTGGACACACCTTCAAATTCTATGTTGTTGTTTTTTTTAAAGTAATTTATTTTCTACATTCTAGAACGATACTGAAGATTTCATAACTATGTATTAAAACATGTAAATTATTATATGTGAATTATGTAATTAGGCAACAACAATAACAGTCAGTTGTTATTGTAAGACACGAAGGTCTGCTGTTCTGGAATAGTTTTGGAATAGTTTCATTAAGCACCATGATGAAACTGGCCCTCATGAAGACCATACCAGAAAAGCAAGACCAACACCAAAACTTACCTCTGATGCAGAGAAGTTCATTTAGAGTTTAAAAAATAAAAAAGTAATAAATAAATCATTAAATAACATCACCTCAGATTAGGGCTGTTATAAAGGCTTTTCAGAGCATGAGTAGCAGACACATCTCAATAGTAATTGTTTAAAGGAAATGATTGTATATTTTAATAAATGTTGTTTCCAGTGTAGAAGGAAATAAAAATCCATGGAATTCTTTCTTCATTCTTTGAATGTCTTTGCAACACTGCATTAGACACTCATTGACTTATGACAGGATTACGCCCAGATAAATTCTTAATGCACTTGGGTTCTCTCAACCTGACTTAGAGAACATCATTGCTTAACCTAGCCTACAATAAACCTGCTCACAACATTCATATCAGCCTAAAGTTGGATAAACTCATGTAACGAGGCCTATTTTATATTTAGAAGAAAAGAAAAATGTCTCATGTTCGTCTCATATTTACTGTAGAGTACTGATTGTTTAATCTTGTGGCTGACTGGGAGCTTCACCTTGCTTGCTAACCATATAAAAAAATTCTTCAGTTAGCGCCTCGCAAATTGGGGGCCATCTGTATGTAATTAGGAGATGCTTAAACAGGGACTAATGTTTTTTTTTTTTTTTTGCAGACCTACCTACTGAACAATGTAAACTGTAAAAGGATAAAAGAGCACGTCATACTTTAATAAATAAAAATGTTTGACAGGTTTTTCCTCCTTTAAGACGGAAGCCTTTGGGATAGGGAAAAAAAAAATCACTATACTATGTGTTGCATGTAATGAACATCATTACATGCAGTAAAGACGTGTTCCTTATTTTATATCTATGATTCTGAACTGGGAGAGGTTAAATCTCCTACGTTTTAACGAGACATACCTGTCCAGCCAGGTGACCGAGCATCAGCGCGTCACTTCCTGTCGGCGAGCCCACCAGTGGGAGTGTGGATTTCTTCTTCCTCCCTCGCTTTGATGGTAACGGGATGACGACGGGGGACATGCCATCCTCTTTCTTATCTGAGAGAAGTAACGGATGAATTAGTTATATTTCAAAAAATAAAAAATAAAGCTAAAGAACATTATTGCTACAGGTGTTTTTTTTTTTTTTTGTTCTTTTTAAAATGTGGCTCTTTTTTTCAGATGATGTTCTTTGAAGAGAATATGACAGTGTGGTACCTGTGTGTACTGTTATCATAGTTGTTGTTGGATGCCCAGGGATGAGAGATGGAGCGGAGGATACCGGAGACACCAGAGTGACTAAGCCCGCTGAACAGTCAGAAAAGTAGAGAGAGTGAAAGAGAGAGAGAGAGAGAGAAAGAGAGAGAGAGAAGGGAGGAGGAGGTTAAAAAAAACTGTTTACATCACCAGTTTATTTGAATTGCAGATTCCAAATGAGCAATCTTTATTTATATGCATGTAAAGTAGATAGAGCTTTAGTGACAGTGTTACAAGGTCCGGTCAGCATGTGCAGCTTTTTAATCACGTTGCATGCTTTATTAGCCAGTTTTAAATGATGTCAGTGTATGCAAAATGTCACAAGTGTAATATTTTAAATAGATTTTGCACCAAAACCCTTATGAATGCATCAAATGGAACCAACATTTAAAGTGATTTCATGAGAAAAATACAAGTAATAAAGGGTTTTATCAAACTCGCCCACACTAAAAAAAAATTACATAAAAACTTTCAGGTTCTGCATCCTTGCTAAATTTCTAGCAAATATAAAACACTGTAATTTACTGAGATTAGCTTGCAAGTGTTCGTTTAATGCCAATCCAACCTCGAAACTATATCAAATAGAGTAAAATTTGCAACATATAGGTTTTCATCATTACCCACGTAATCGTACTGAACAATAACATGCAAACTGGCTTACTTTATTTATTTTTTTTTTACAAGAAACACTAGAAAGGAAAGGCAGTTTTAAGAGAAGGCGTGGGCACGGTCGTGGAAAATGAGGTGGCCTGTAAACAATTTCTTCGCCATTGCAATTAGCCTAAAAGGCACCAGAGAGACCTTAAAAAGAAAAACTTCTTTGACTGACAGAAAACGCTACAGTGTCAACATGACTCATAACTTCCTGTCAGGCTGGCTCACTGCAGCTTATTAAAATTAACCATGTAAATGTCTCGAGGCAGTCTACGAACATTAATAATGTGACAGGCAGTAAAACAAAAAAAGTACAAATAAAAAAAGGAACTATTATAAAACGTTATAATTATATAATAATAATAATAATAATAATAATAACAACAATTACAACAACACACATTTGGCCAAATTAAGCTCAGTGCCTTCAAAGTGAGACGTTATTTGGGATAAATGCAATGCAAATCTGCTTTCTGAAAGGTCTGAAGGAAGCTGTACAACTGTTTACGTGCGCGCAGGCACGATTATACAGTATTAAAGAAGAACTTGTACTTTGCTGGGGGTTCATATTGTTTGATTAGGCAGATGACTCCAAACAGACAATAAAAAAAGGACAATAACAGTTCATGTTGTCGTGAAAGAGGAAGTCGCTGGCTTATTTCGCAAAAAAACAAACAAACAAACAAACAAAAAAAGCTTGAGACAGAGGACTTGGTTTTACACTTTTTGTCTAAACTAGGTTCATGCAGCTACTTCCAAATGCGAGATCACAAACAAGCAAATAACTTTGTGTTGTGGTGAAACTGACCGTGTTGTATTCGGATCATTACTAACTTTTCCCTATTGAACGCGCTGACCTGAGCCATTCTGGTGCAGATTTTATTTATTTATTAATAACACTGGCTAGATTTAATTTATTATTGGATTAGGCATCTACGGTTCAGGTTCAGAATCCTCTCCTACTATGCAGGAAGCGTGCATTCATTTCACACCAGTATTTGGGGGTTGAACAAGCAAGGGTGCGGTCCTCAACCCGGATAAAATGGAAGAGTTGTATTATGAGGAAGAGCAAAAAATTAATACATTGTCTTATGTTATATATAATAATTAATACATTGTCTTATGTTATATATAATCAAACTATATTGATTGACTAACAAGGATATTTTTCCCATGGGGTGCCCTTCTTGTTGTTTTGTCTCATTTGTTCCTCAAGGGAGTAAAAAAAAGGGTTGGAAATTACTAAGTGCCTCCCTGAAACTTTGGACGCGTTCTGTTGTGACCAAGAACACTTCACAATCAGCCTGCCTTGTACCTGTATGATGTGTAGCAAAACATGCGCAAAGCGCCACCTGTAAAAGCAAGGAAAATCATAACACTACAGGATGCCATGAAAGACTTCATACATGCTGGAAATGAACTGATGGTTAAATCAACAGTTTTTTGGTTTTTAGATTGGCCGCTGTTGCCCTGTGGACTGTTCTTACATCTAAACCTCCTTTATTTATTTTTTTTTACCTGAGGGGGCACATGACTGGCACAGTGTACCAGGAAATAATGCAGTACAAAGATCTTTTAGACTAGGCATTTAAAGTGCAACTACATGAGTAATATGGAAGTGAGATCACACAACTCCCTAAGGAAACATCAATCAATGTCAAATGTCAATGATGTTTTGTAGATAATGTGTTTATTTCCCATATGTATTAAGACCCTTTAGACACCCTGTATTGTACATGTACCTCTCATCAGCACATGCCTACTGGACCATTAGTCATTTCACAACCATGATCGTATCTACCGTACCAGCTGTCATGATTCCGGTGGACGGTACAGGCACCACAGTGATGCTGTGCGAGGAATGTGGCGGATGCGACTGCTCCTGCTTCAGCGCCCGCCCTCCAGCTGCTGTGTCCATTGCCACGCCCCCTGCAACTGCCACCACCGCTGTGGTGGGGTAATGGGAGGAGGCATGTGGGTACGGAGGATTTTTGTCCTGTTGGCCCAACTGCTCCTTCACCTTGTTTAAAAACACGGCATTCTCAATCTGACACACACACACACACCCACACACATGAGGCATTAAAACAAAATGATGTGGACACATGGATTAAGATGTGCGTGTGTGGTAGAAGGTGGGGAAGTAGCGGCACACGTTCTCACCTGTCCCTGGACCGGAGACCAGAAGTAGGAGTTGAAATGGGAATCCTCCATCATTCCTGATTTAAAGAAAGAATAATAAAAAATATGAATAGTAAATAGTTACTGTTGAGTACGGCACATGATGAGAACGTCAGGGCTTACCTCTTCATGAGATTATCTAATATAAAATAACATGAAATGACAGTTGTGAAAAATGGGAAAAGGTACTTTAGCAATTCTTTAATTTTATTGGTGGTGGTTGTTAGTTTTTACGCTGCTCATGTCGAGGGTCCGCACGACAACCTGGCACGTTTTGCGCCAGATGCAACCCTTCCATTTCATCCGGACCTGGAACCGGCAATACAACCGGTGGCTGGAGTTTGGACATTAGCTGGGAATTGAACCCGGGCCTTGGCAGGGGAAAAACCTACCACTGGGCCACCAACACACTATGTTAGTTTAATTGGTACGTGTGTAAATCACTTGTAACTTCCCATAAATAATTAAATCAATCATGTTACTAAACATAAAAAAGCAAGTAAGTAAGTAAGTTTTTTTTTTTAAACTGTGATCAGTGAATGACAGGTGGAAAATCTACCACTTAGCCACCAATGCCCATCTTTTATTTAATTGGTATTTATGTAAATGACATAAAAAGACAATGTTGCAAAATGTCGCAAAATGTCTACACGACTCTTGTAATTTCCTATAGGTAAATAAATATATGAATTAAAGGCATATTACTGGAAATAATTAAAGCAGTAAGACATTTTTTAAAACTCCGTCCAGTAAATTTAGTCAATTAAAGGGTTAAAGTGTTTCTTTGAGGAAACCCAGAATTTAGAACCTGACAAGCACAGAACATCAAAGGAAATTTAAACACCTCGTTTGAAGTATAACTGACGTAAACGTTCCGTTCAGAGCTCCAATAAAAGCCACATGCAGGATTATTTTTTAAAAAGAGCCGTTGAGGAAGTAGAGCAGTCATAGGTGAGGTGAATGAAGGCCCGTGAAGCTAACAGCTCGATAAGCAGTGTGTGTGTGGTCAGGGTTAGCACACGGCACAGAGCTGCACCTCTCAGTCCGGTTAATAAATAATACCGGAGTCACACTGATTGTCTTTGTGCACTAATCTCGAGCCGTTTCCTAACGCAGGCCAGCACTTTAGTTGGCGGGTTTTCTTTTCTTCTCCAGACACGCAGCTCAAAAATAGCCGTCACACAACAACCTATCTAATTATCACTAAAACGTGAAGTGTTTTTAGGAAGTTTATTTAAAAATTACGCATCATGTGCGGAGGAAGAAAAAAACGAATCAAATCACATAATAATGTTTATTTAAAAACAGCCTCGTCGGTGACTGATGCAAATTCATTAGCAGCCCGTAACATTATCTTCTGGGAGGTGTAACGTTAACTCATATTCACCCTCTCCCGCTGTCGGGCCCGAGAAAATAAACTGAAAAAAAAAAAAAAACCAGTGCACACGAGGATTGGAGAGAGAAAAAAATAACAAGTGAGAAGAAAAAAAAAACGTCGACGCCGAAACCGAGGCTTTACGCAGGACTTCCGGCACACGGAAGGCGAAGGAGGCCGAAATTCAAGGCAAAAAAAAACAAGGTTCAAACGAAAAAAAATCAAGCCTGATTTACCCAGTCGTGCAGACTTTAGTTGCCCCTCGCCCGGGGACTTCCTCCGCTCGGGATAGTTTGTGAAGTCGCTCCGTAAAACACTCAAGTGAAGAAATTCAACGAGTTTTCGTTCCTTCGTTTTTTTCTATTTTTTTTCCTTTTCTTACGGAGTTGCCCGAACTGTCTACGCTCCACTTCCTACGGATGAGGTCAAATCGCGCTAACGTCTTCCGTACGTCATGACGTCATGTCCGTTTCGAGTAAGGTCAATTTCAAACAAGGGTGCGTCCACAATCATACTGTATGCACATACTACACGTTGACGATTTGCCTGCTTTGCCTAATGTTCAGATCATTTTGTCCACAAACTGAATGCCACAGAACATCATAAATTATATAGAAATATTTTATATATATCTTACTTTATTACATGCCGGTGTTCTTTATTAATTTATTACTTTACTGTCACAATGGTCTGAATGGTTGCTGTGTATATATTTTTTACCATTTGTACATGGAGCAAGCTGCTGCTAGGATTATCATTATTGCACTAGTAATGTAAATCATAACATGGCATAAACATGTTATTATATAATAATAACAATTATAATAATTACTACTATTATTATTATTATTATTATTATTATAGTTCATTCATTTATTCAAGCTTGGAGCATATCTCAAGAGAATTCAGGCATGATGCAGGGTGGCAACCCATATCAGGGTTTATACACGCACACACACCCACTCAATCACACAATTCACACAATATGGTCGGTTTGGGAACGCCAATTAGCCTAATTTCTGTTTTTGGACTGTGGGAGAAAACCGCATGGGGAAACTGTGGCGTTCCTGGAGGAAACCCACCAAGCATGGGAAGGACATACACGAGAACTCCACACACAGGCCCGAGGTGTGAATTAAACCCTTCAACCCTGGAGGTACAAAGTGACAGTGCAAGGTGAAAATGCCACTATGGTGCCATTACTACTACTACTACTACTACTACTACTACTAATAATAATAATAATATAATAGGGCCAATTGTGAAGATGACAGAATGATAGAACCCAAGATAGCAGCCATGTTGTTTTATTTAGATAGTAATTTTTGGCGTGACCAAATTCCTAATTCATGTAAATGTATATGGCACATTAAATGATAATGATTTTAAAAGCTGTTCTTATTACAAGACTATGATTTATGGATGAGTGATAATTAATATAATAAAATCCCCCCCCCCCCCTTACACACACACAAAACCCATACAAAAATCATATGGTCATTAAACGCAACCAAACTTTTTCTTCCTCAGTACAAAGTTGTGCCAAGCACCATACACACCTGCTGATGAAAGAGGACAAGCCTCCCACACTAGTGCCTGGTGGTGGTAATATCACGTTGCGAGTACACTTTGGCTTCTTAGTTGCTTGTTTAAGTTTTTCTTTATAACCAGGTAATTACTTGAGTTAGTTAAGTTATTTTATATTTATATATATATATATATATATATATATATATATATATATATATATATATATGTATGTATTTAAAATATTTTATTTATTTTTTGGGGTAAATAATTTTGCAAACTATCCTGGAACAAGCCCAGTCCACCCTTCTCTCTTTTTTTTTTTTTTTACACAATCTCATTGAATACATTTTCAGGACAGAGTGTGTTTTTTATTTTGCTCTTTTCATCACATATTATCTCTATATATTGGTCATTTACAAAATGGTTTTTACAAAAAGCATCTTCACAGAATGTACAGAATCAGAAAGACAATTAGCGACATGAGTACGAAATGTGTGAGGAAATATGTCTAAATCAGTTTGATGAGCAAGCTGTGGGCGACGGTGACATGGAATAAAACTCATCCACCTATCTCAGTGAAATCAGTTTTAGTCCCAGGTGGTAACACTACACACAATGTTTAAGGGGGTAAATACTTATGCCAGATACTGTAACTGTGTCAGAATGTAACAAATTATCAGGGGTAACCTATAAATAAACTTTTGTTTGTAAACAATGTTGCAAAAATCACAGTTCGAGGAGATCAAAGTCTCCTCTAACTTATAATACAAATATAACAATGTAACTTAGTATTGTACAAACAAACAAAAAAACAACAACAACAAAGTGTCCGGGAGCGGATGAGAAGTAGTAGGAATGCTACTAAGTTCAAATAAAGCATGAATTACAATCAGCTCTCTAGTTATTACGAAGTGCCCTAGACTAGAAGTAGGAGGCATTGTCAAACACCCTAAATAGTCGACAGAGACAGGAAGCAGTGACGCATTTGAGATTCAGCCGCGTGTTCTCGCTCAGTGTTGACTTCCGGTTTCTGGGCTCTCTTTCCACGTTTACAGTTGTATCCATCCAGCAGGGGCTTCACGCAAACACTACACCAGTTAGTGTACATCCAGTAAAAAGGCAGATTACTGGATTGGAACCAGCTTATAATTTCTCTATTTTGCAAGAGCACATACATCACCAGAAGTCAACATCATCTGGATTTTTCTTTTTTAAAAAGCATTGAAGTGCCGAGGTGTGCAGATGGGGGAGGTGAGGAAACTGCAGAAGAAGTTGAGACAGATTGAGAACCTGGAGCTTAAAGTTTCCCTCACACCAGAAGAAGCAGTAAAGGTACACAAGTCAAACTTCTTTCCAGATCTTGCTCAGATCATACACTTATCGTGCACACATAATATCATGACGTCTCTGCATGAGCCTAGGGACTACAAAAGAGACTGTAGTGATTACAAAAAGCTCCTATGGGGTTAAAATGATTCTAGACCCAAACCATGGAAAAGGTTAACTGTCACTGGTGTAAACAACAACACATAATCAAATTAACGGGATCTAAACTGTATGCCAAGACCACATGAACAGTTTGTTATGGACACACAAGACCTAAACATACGACCAAAAGGCTAAAACATTACATTTATTCGTTTCATTGCAATTAAGTGGTAGTTACCTCTGTGTTCAACAAATCACATTTTGTTTAGGAACTGAGCAGATTTTTCTGTTCTCTTCAGGCGATTATAAATTACTGTGCAAAGTCTTGATTTAATTTAATGAAATTAAATCATGCACAGCATCAGTCAAAAGACTGGCTACACCTTCAAATTCCATGGTCTCTACTGATTTTTTTTATTTTTATTTCTTTCTACATTGTAAAACAATGTTAAAGGCATCCAAAATATACAATAATCTCATTTGAGATTGAGATATGTCTGCTGCTTATGCTTCATAACGGCTCTAATTTGAGGTGCTGTTGATTGGTGATATTTGAGGCTGGTAACTCTAAACGAACTTCTCCTCTGAAGCAGATGTAAGTTTTGGTCATGCTTTTCTGGAAAGGTCTTTATAAGAGGCCATTTTTATCATGGTGCTTGATGGGTTTTGGAATACTTTTTTTGCAGGGACTACTCCAGAACAGCGGACATTTGTCTCTCAAAATAACAACTGACCAGTGTTGTTGTTGTTGTTGTTGTTGTCGTTGATACTTAATTACATAATGCCATATGGGTTATTCCATAGTCCTGATATTTCCAGTATTAGAAGCTGTGTCCAAACTTTTAACTATAGATAAAAAAAATAAAAAAAAGGGGAACAAATGTTGTACTTCGACAGGCTGCGAAGTGCCTAAAGATACTATTTAACAGTTGGTTGTTTAGGTAACAACTTCAGCAGCGACCTCATTTCCCTTTTCGTCGGTTCCAACCACTCAGCATTCAGCATCACCAGTATACAAATCACCGGCCCGATCTTCTCTCAGCATCTGCACCTGATTCTCACTGGTTCACTCAACTGAAACTGGCCAGGTACAAGAACTGGAATAAAAATGAGAGGCAAAAAACTTCTTCAGGAGGCCTGGAGAGCTATTCCTCAAAGCTACATTAAAAATACAAGAACGTCTGGCTCTTCGGGAGCAAAATATGAAGAAAAAAGGGCTGACTCGAGATTTTTGCACATTAATGTATCTTGTCATCTGTAGACCACATTCTCTTCTTTTTAGTGGCCAAATAAGGAAAAGTTGTTTTATAGTGACATAGTGGTATTATTGGTAATAAAACAATTACAAATATATTTATTACATTTGTACGCACTTCATATTTGGCAGCAACTTCTCCTGTTTTTAAACTTTTTTGGGATTTAAAGTTTGGGAGTAAAGATTTCACACAAAAATACTGAATCTTAACTAACACACCATGAATTAATCAGAAACAATCACCTCAAATTGATCTTTTGCCAGATTAGGCATACTGAGGGTGAAAGTTCACTATGAGGTGGGTCACTGATTAACCTCTATGCATCCTGAGACATGGACGATCTATTACATTTGCCATTCTTGCCCAAACTGTTCAATCAGTTCTCTTTATTTATAAAGGATGACATATTTATTACTGTGTTTTTTTGTACACTACATGTACAATCCTAAAAGTTCTGATTCAGCTTGCAGTTTGGTTTGTGTTTCTGCATAGTGCCAGCTAGGGTTATGCGGTACAACAGTTAAATCATCCCTAGATAATATTACACTGCCATAATATGCAGTGATGTTTACTCAGATTAAATCATATTACCAGAACTGCCAACCTTTATGCATTTTGTGTAAGAGCTCTGCAATTTAACATCAGGGCACACTAGAAGAGTGATCACTCAAAAATAGCGATAACACTTTGGAAATTATTTTCTGCACAGTAAAACAGGAGATATCAATCTGCAGTGATATTAACAGGCACAGCCTGGATGCCCGGTCTCCCTTCCCTGCATCTCACATGCTCTCGACTTGGATTTGCAGCATATGCGTTCTTTTAGTCTCGGGAAACAGAGGACGTTTTGTGGTCATTAAGGGCAAATTACAATAGACAAAGTGTATACAAAGTATACATTTGCATCAATTCAATATATTTGTTAGGGATGTAAATACAGTGGGTATGGAAAAAAAATCACCTCCTTTAAAATAACCACATTTTGTTGCTGTGCAGCCTGAAATGAAGAAATGAAGTCTTATGTTTTATCCAACTTTATTTACTCAGTGCAACTTTTAACATCCAAGTGAAAGATATAACACCAACATGTCAGAAAAATGAAAAACAGGATCACTGATTTGGAAAAGGATCACGCCCACTCTTAAAAATGACTTGTAAACTCTAATCAGGTAAACTCTAATCAGCTTCTCATTAGCACATAAAGCTTTGCACCTCTAGACTGCAGTATTTGCCTATTTATCTTTGCAAAACTTATGACTTCAAGTCATTCCACAAAGGGGTTTCAATGGGGTTTAAGACTGGGCTCTGACTTGGCCATGCAAAAACATTCCACTTGTCCTCCTTTACCCACTATGTGGTCAGTTTTGCTGTCCGCTTTGGGTCATTATCATGTGGGAAGTAAACACAAGGTGATTTTCCTCAACGGCTTTTCTTAAGAATTCGACAATATCTTGCCCCATCCATTTTTCTTCTATCCTAAAAGTGCTCCAGTTCCTCCTGGAGATAAACACCCCCATAACAGGATATTCCCACCTCCTTGCTTTACTGTAAAATGATGTTATTTGGATGGTGAGCTGTATTGGATTTCCACCAGACATATCTTTTGGTGTTTTTTTATGGTTTAGTCTGACCATAACACCTTTTTTCCATGTGACCACAGAGTTTTCAAGATGCATTTTTGCAAAGCTCAGTTTGCTCAGGCTTTTTCTTGCATCCCTCGCATACAAGCCATATTTGTGGAGACTTTGTGATATTCTTGTCACATGCATACAATGACCACTCTTTGTCATGATTTCCTGCAACTGCTTCAGAGTTGCTGTAGGCCTCCTGGAAGCCTCTCTGACTGGTTTCCTCCTGACTCTCTCATCTAGTGTTTTTTTTTTTTTTTTAAACAAGGGTGATTCTTTTCTATACCCACTTCATAGTTACACTACAGCCAGTTCTTAAGTATTTGGATAGCCACACACATCTCAAAATTTATTCATATTTGTTCCATCCATTAACTAAACAGGCTGATTCACAACACTTCCATCAGATAGGCTCGAATTAATCGGTGACATCGCCTCGTTTATGCACATGGAGAACTATAATACATGGCCTATGTTGTCTTAATACTTTCTGTCACTGCTGTACACTTCACTTATAATTGCACTACAACTGCATCTTGATGTCTTCTATACAAATCTAATGCGGTGGATGTATAGTAGCATCAATAAATGAACAATTTTGACACATTCAAATACATACAGTATAGATCTGACTTATGGATGGAAAGATATTTATGAAATATTTATTAAGATAAATAGATTTTAAAAAAGCACATAAAAAAGTAGCACTTGTGGGATTCACAAGAGAGGAAATAGGCTTAAGCATGTTTAACTGAAAAATCTATCTGCCAAACTACCACTGTACGAATAATGTAACAGTGATGATAACTAGAAGGTTTTGAAAGGAAACTTTGACCATGTGAACATTAGACAACCAAGTTGTGAAACAATTATACTATACATGCATTATTATTATTATTATTATTATTATTATTGCAATTTACTTTAGAATTACTTAAAAAGCCGCCATCCAGCTGGGTTTTTGTGATTGCTGCTGTTCTCGACTGCACAGCTGGTAATATTATTACACCCTCCATTACTTTCCTTAAACTGTAAACATTGGAAGTAATCATTTTCCTGTCTTTCTTCATCGATTCTGGAAAATTGAATCATGTTTTTTGATTTTTTATTTTAACAATGGCAAATAAAAAAAGGTAAAAATCAATAATGCATGATATTTTACCCCTGCATGGTGAATGCATAACGTTAACTTGCGTAACATTTCCTACCTTTTGTTACTACTATAAGAAATTTAGAAATTTTTCACATATAGATGTTAAATCCATGCTGACTTGGTTTTGCTTGATGAGCGGACAGAAATTTGTACGTTTCAGTTGTATTATTATTATTAATATCATTATTATTTCTGTAAATCCACATCCTGTACCATTATCTGTAATAATAATAATAATAATAAAAGGGGAAGAAAAAGGTGCAAAAATCATCCTGATGGTCCCCATAGATGCAGCTTTGCAGAAGAACAGTTATTACCGCAATTCATTTTAACCTCCCCAAACAGCACTTTAAAGGTTTAAAGGTTTCTTTTTAAGTTATGTTCATCGGCTTCTTCTTAAAACATTAATGCAAATAGCTGAGAAGACTTGGTGGCTTCCCGACGCTGACCGCTGGGATCATCCGGAACAGTGAAAAAGCATCAGATTTTTGTATTTGTCATTTCTTATTTCCCGTTGAAGTACACAAGGTGGAGCTATTATTAGGAAGTCTGTGACAAAGCCTGTATGAAACCTGCTTGATTTTATGCACATTAATTAATGAAGATTGCATCTGGTACTTTTAATTATAAGCTCAAAGCGATTTGATGCCCCTAGGTTAATTTTTTTAATTTAAATCATTTTTTGGTAAATCTTTGATTCTTTTTATTTTTTTTATTTTTTTAATTGCTTAAGTTTATTTGAATCTTTCATTTGGAGAACATTTGGTGCAGATTAGGAAACAATGATAGAGAAAGTTTTAAGCACTTTAACGACCAGCTTATGTCTTACACGGATAAAGAAAAATAGTTATTGTATATAGTTACAGATATGTGTCCTTTACGAGAATAAGCGCCTCATCTGCGTTACCTTGTATAGGACAAATAACTGATCAATATCACAATATATGGCTGATCTTGTGGCTGATCAATGCGTGTTTGTTCCGATACAAACGTGCACTAATCAGCCATAACATTAAGATCACCGAGAGGTGACGTAAATAACAGTAATTATCTCATTACAGCGCCACCTGTCAAGCGGTGTGCTATATTAGGCAGCAAGTGAGCAATCAGTTCTCCAAGTTGATGTATTGGAAAATGGGCAAGAGTTCGTCCCCAGGGCCATATGGCTCACTGACACGTCTCTACAGGGGCCGGGGGGACGGGGATTAGGGGGTTTTGGGCTTCAAGGCCGCTCACTCACTCACTAACTCACTCACTGCTTCTTCTTTCAGCCTCAGTTGTCTGCTCAGTCTCATGTTTTAGTACTCTAATCTGCACAGACCGTGTCATTACCCGACCTCAGACTTGTTCTACCTGTGGCATTTCGAGAGTCGAGTGCTGCATTGCTGAACATCACACATTCAGTTTCACTAGTTTATTCATTCTAGTTTATTCTCTTATTTGTGTTTTACATTTAACTCTTTATATTTCTTTATGGATGCTGTACAGATTTTCCACCCGTCACTTACAAGCTTATCATCCAAAACTGCAGCTGTTTGTGGGATGTTTTTGGGCTGCAGTGGTCAGGAAATACCAAAAGTAATCTAAGGAAGGAAAACCGGTGAACAAGCGACAGGGTCAATGCTGGCCGAGGCTCACTGATACACATGGGGAGAGAACGCAGGCCACCTGAGGGTTAAGGGCCTTGCTCAAGGGCTCAACCATGGCAACTTGATGGTCATGGGGTTCGAACCTGGGATCTTCAGAACTGTAATCTAATGCCTTAATCACTGAGCTACCCCTGCACCTTTTGGTTCCTTAGGAAAAGTTCCACCTTGGTAATCACCTCACTGACATCTGAAGTGCTTTCTTCAATTGATGGAAGAGGAAGAGGGTGGGGGGCAAGGCAGAATTTCATACCCCAAGTCAACCAGTTCATCACGAATCTTTTTCGCATTATTTCCCTTCACGTGCCAGAAATTAATAACAGGATGCAGCATGCACTTCAATTTTTTGAAATTGAGCAGGTGCACCATTTTGGTTTTGATCCTTTAGGGGCATCCTGTGGAACTATACAGGTTTTTCAAACAAGAAAAAATTTTGGGCAAATATTTTATATATATATATATATTTGCCCAACATTTTTTCTTGTTTGAAAAACCCATATATATATATAATTATTTTTTTTAATACAATAATACAAATTTTATTTACAGAACAAATCATGAAAAGCTTAATGTGTGTTGTGATAGAAAGATGTCAGAACACAGTGCTTTACTGTTACTCGATGTGGGGCTGGTGGTCATAATGTTATGGTTGATCAGTGTCTATCAGTGTTATTTATAAAGCATAGTGCTTGAGGTTAGTGTGGTGAGATTATGATGGTCTACATACAGAGCAGCACTTGAGTGAAAGTTTGCTACCCTGTTTTTACACACATGCTTGTGCCAGACTGTGGACATGCAGCGTAAAGTAAGCAGATACTGTAGGTTGGGAAGTTAAATTTAATCTATTTGTAAAAGAATTGTATATATATATATATAGTAATACCATAGTAACAGATACAGATGTCCATGCAGTGTGTGTTCGCTCATGCCTCATACATTCACTACAGCCCTGAGCAGGATAAAGTGCTTACCAGAAAACGATTAAATGACACATTTTTGAGTAGTTTCAACATTCAGGCTTCTATCTTCTTATTGGATCCCAAATATCTGGACTCATACTGGAAGCCAGCAGGAGCAGCTGCTACATGATCCCAGAAGACAAACTTGGACATCAGTCATTTGTCTCTGTCTAAACAATAAGACAGCTTCCCAGCGACCATGGTATTCCTGTCTGAAATACGTCCAGGAATTTCTCAGCGCTTTTCGAAGATTTTTTTTATTTTTATGGTCACAGATGATGTATGCACTAAGTTACAGCCTGGTTTTTATTTATGATAGTGAAAAGATCAAACCCCTAGTTCATGTATATATATATATATATATATATATATATATATATATATATATATATATATATATAAGCAGTATATATACACGAGGTGGTATTGAAAAGTTTTGAGATGAGCTCTTATTACTTGCTTGTTAATTATTTTTTATGATCTGGCAAGTAGGTGCGCATGAGCAACATTTGGTGTAAAACCTGTGCCAAGTTGTGTGTGGATTGGATGGTCCGCTGTGGCAACCCCCCGACGGGAACAGCCGTAAGAGAATAATGGAAGGAGTTTGGACCAGCCAGTAGAGCTGCGTGATTAATCGTTATTATCGATTCATTCAAATTAATGGTTTATGTCGATGCTGAAAAATTAAAATGGATTTTATCGATGCCACAGGGCACGTCTCTTGTGTCTCTTACTAAAAACATGCAAAATGCAGTCAGCCACCTGTTTGATTTTATTTAGCATGTAAGTTGCATGTGGTTTACCAAAAAAAATTTTCCCAGTGATTAAAAAAAATTCTGTATTCTAAAATAATATATAAAAAAATTGTCCCCCTGATTTTCTCCCTAATTTAGTCGTGTCCAATTCCTCCCTGTAACTAGGGGGCGCCCACATTAAGGCTACTACTACTCCTTCCTCGCTATCCTCTCCTTTCGCTTACGTGAGCTCACAGATGCCCCTGATTGGCTGTAGAGCCGTGATTAATGTGGGAGCACAAAGTACCTCTCATCCCTCCCCTCAGAGAGAGCTCGGCCAATCGGCTTTCTCTAGACCTCCGGCTGCGCGAGGTTACAGCATCACCCGGGAATCAAACCCACAATCTCTGGATGATAGGGCGAGCACTGAATAACCAGAACTTGATTTTTATCCATTTTAAGAAAAATAATCGTTTTGAAATCGAAAATCGAATTTTGTCTCGGGTATTCAATTCATAGGACACATCGCCCAGCTAGTGAGATTTCTGCCGCGGGAAGAACAGAGAAATGAATTTCAAGGGAGAGAAGAAAAGAGATGCTGTTTGAAGCTTTTTTTAACCATACATTTCACAAAATGAGATGTATGGTTAAAAAGTGCAACGTGTCATTTGTGTATAAATTAAAACATAAAAGCGTTACATTCCTGTGTTATAAGAGGGTGAAATACATAAGCGGTAAAGTATACAGTATTATAAAAGTGGAAATTTCCTGTGTTATAAGAGAAATATGGCACTTGCTATTGTTCGGGGAGGGGAACAGTGTGGGAACAGTTATTTTCCTATAACAGCCTGTCATGATTTATTCCTTACATATCATTAACTCTGCTGTAATTCCAGGCTCATCTAATCAGGCCTGCGTTTTTTACTACGTCCTTGTTTATAGCCTCTTGTGCTCGAAAAGCAAATTACTTAAAGCAACGAGGGGCATTTAGAGAAGATTACTTTTAGACTAAGGTAACTGGACTGTGTTTAAATTCTTTAGTTCTTGAGTACAGAGCCCAGGAGGTATCTGCTTTACATAAAGGCTGGTTCGGCTGGCTCGCACTGCGTAACATGAAGGCAGAAAAGCTTAAAGGTGTTCACACTCTCTCTCCAGGTAATTCTCTCCGGAGCTGCTCGTACGGGCCGGCCGCCACATTCCAAGCTAAATGTCAGCGGTGACAAGCGGCCATGGGTTAGCTCTGATGATTTGCAATTTAATGTGCTGAAAATGTCCCCCAAAAAAGTGCAGCAATATGAATAGGGACGTCGCTCTCGACATTGTGGTAGTGCTGTTTCCATCACCTGGGACCGGGTTCGTTTTTTTTCTTTTTAATGTTTATCCTGGAGCCGAGATAACCCGAATGCAGACATCAGCTTTTAATAACTTAAGGCAAACACCGGTTTATCAGAATTCAAAAACTGACGGGACCGTCTGTGGACATACAGTACAGAGGGACGAGGGAGGCTATAAAAGGGTCTAAATAAAGAAAATCGAGAGCTTAGCAACGGAAGGTGAGGGACACAGTGTGTTTACTCCATTTTGAGTGGTGGTGAATGAATGACTTAAATACAGGGCAGGAGGTTGTGGGAGAATTACGTGCAGGTGTGAGCTGCTAATCAGCGGAGCTTGACCGGCTGTGCTGGGAGTTGGAATCAATCCCGGCTAGCCGTCTTAGTTTGTCGTGTGGTATTTTGGGCAATGGAGTTTGAAATGGAGTGAGCCAAACGATCGTGATGTTCAGACGTTGAAGCACACTCGAGCACGACTTACAGTGCATGAGTGCGGTTACTGTACAACACTATGGATAGCCATAGACAGCCATAGACAACAGCAGGTTTTCTGATATGAATATTATATTGTAAGGCTGTTTACCCTGTGTAGTTGAATAAAAATTTTCCGTCAAAATAGAAATTCAGGGCGGCACGGTGCCTTAGTAGTTAGCACTGTCGCGCTGCACCTCCAGGCTCCGGCTGGCGTCTAGGTTCTATTACTGTGCTTGGTGGGTTTCCTCCGGGTACTCCGGTTTCCTCCTATGGTTCAAGGTGTTCCTAAATTGCCTATAGTATGCGTGTGTGCCCTTCGATAGATTTGCACCCTGTCCAGGGTGTACCCCACCTCGTGCCCTAAGTCTCCTGGGATACGCTCTAGGCCCCCCGCGACCCTGAATACAGGATCTAGCGGTATAGACGATGACTGAGTGAGTTAGAAATGCATTATGATATCCAAAAGAGCACTTTTACAACGATCAGCCATAACACTACCGCCATCAACATTGATTAGTAGCTATATGGCAGCAAGGTGGCTTGGTGGTTAGCATTGTCGCCTTGCACCTCAAGGTTCCGTGTTCGATTCCCGCCTTGGGGTCTGTGTGCATGGAGTTTGCATGTTCTCCCCATGCTTTTCTTCCTATTTCTCCAACTCCAATTCGGCTAATTGGCATTCCCAACCTGACTGCAGTGTGTGAATGCGGATGTGAAAAGGGAATGTATTGGTATATTTGATGGTAATCACCATTTTATTTTAGAAATGTAACAGAACACACTACATCACAGCTTGCTGTACATCCGGCTAAGCAAGGTAGTTGATCCAGCCTCTAATTTCCCCAGATCTTAATCTGATCGTGCATCCATGGCATGTCCTGGACAAACAAGTCGGATCCATGAAGGCTGCTCCTAACATCCTGGCGCCGGACACTACAGCACACCTTTAGAGATCTTGTGGAGTCGTGCCTCAAGGGGTCAAGGCTGTTGTGGTGGCTCAAGGGGAACTGAATATCATGGCTGATTTGTGTATTGGGAATGACTTAAACACATACTATTATAGTATCAGCCTCTGATTCATACGCATTCATACATACTGTATAAGCCACGATAGTTGTGATTAAAAAAATCATATACGGCAGCTTTAATGAAATTAATATATATCATACTGTATGTCTATTTTTTTTTTCAATTCTGTCTATACATTTCCTACATCCGCGGTGAGCAGTAAAGCACCTCCGAACTCACAACACATCAAAACCCTAAAGAAGATGCTACAGCAGCAGAAGCCCACATGGGGCTCTATTGCGATCCATTAAGAAAGAGACTACAGCTGGCACAGACTTGTCGCAACCGGACAGTTAAAGAAATGAAAAACATCACCTTGGTGCTTTTCCAATCACCGGCAGCCCAGTTTCAATTACACGGTGCCCACTGTGGTACCCATCACCTCAAAGCAGGCTGGCCTTTTCCCTTCGAGCTCTCTCTCTCATAAACACAGTGTGCTTGTTATTTCTTTCTGTTTCTCTGCACTGCTCTGTATAAATGTATAATCTGATGAGATTCATCAGTCAATCAAAGTCACGGAGATCACATTTTATTTCGGTATGAGCAGGTCGTACAGGTGTTCCTAATAAAGTGGCCGTTGAGTATATCGTCTTCCTGCCTTGAGACCTGTGATGATGCTAATGCCTTTTGGTTGCTCGATTCTTATTTCAACTTCAACTTAATTTGCATGCAGAGAACTTAATTCTTTCTCTTTCTCTCCCACCCGCTTCTTCTTTTTCTTTCTTTCTGTCCCTCTCTTAGGTCTCGAGGAAGAAGGAGCTTCGCAGCAGATTGGCCGAGCTCCTGCTGCAACTTTCTGGCCCGCAGCAAAGCCACTGTATTGTGGGTGAAGAGGAGGATAAAATGAAAAGACAAGTGTAAGTGTGACAGAAATGAAGAGAGTGTGTGTGTGTGTGTGTGTGTGGTTTTGTGTGTGTGTCACCTCTCGCTGCCCGTACCTAATCCCCATCTTTCAGTTTTATCAGTGTCACTCAGACATTCACACTTTGCACCTCCAGGGTCCGGGTTCGATTCCCGCCTCGGGGTCTGTGTGCATGCAGTTTGCATGTTCTTCATGTGTTCGGTGGGTTTCCATCCACAGTCCAAAGATTAGGCTTATTGTTGTTGCCCATAGTGTGTGAATGAGTGTTTGAGTGTGTGCCCTGCGATGGATTGGCACCCAGTCCAGAATGTACAGTACATGCCCTAAGTCTCCAGGGACAGGCTCCCCCGAGACCCTGCATACATGCATGCAGAGGGTGTTCACACACATACAGTACACACTCTTCAACACTGGTCATGTCTGCTTCTCTGTATGCTTGTAATGTAAATCCAGTCATTCAGGGGATTCAGTGTGTATTCCCACATCATGCCCGGTGTGTCCCGGGACGGGATCCTGATTCACGGTGTCCCTGACCTGTATCCGAAGATGAATGAGAGAATGATGTACTTTGGTGTTTCTGACTGTTGTTTGCTATTGTGGGCCTCAGAGATAATGCAGCGGAGCATCTCAGCGATCACACTCCGGCTGTGAAGCTCGCACGTGGGGACCACCTGGAGAAGGATGATAAACGAAAAAGTGCAGCACAGGAGGAGATAAAAAAGGGAGAAGTTGAAGGACAGAGCCAGAGCCTGCCAGATCCAGGTCAAACACACACACACACACACACACATTTCCAGTCATGCATGCTCAGATATCTGAAAGCTCCACATCTCACCCTTGTATTCTGGACGCATCTCCAAACCAGTAAAGTATCCGTATTTCTATTCCAGACGCCGGATTCTCATCTCTTAAAGCATTGTGGGAAAAGGCCAAGTTCCGCCTCAGGACTCTAAAAGGTCACAGTGACATCATCACTTGTGTAGCTGCCGTGGACAATCTTGTGATTTCTGGCAGGTATTTTTATTTATTTTTTTTATTATGAGCAAACATATAGGCTTTGTGACTTTAATAAAGCGTGAAATCACAGCTTCATGCTATACTCTTTCACAAGTCGTGATACTACGGTGAAGGTGTGGCACGTTCCCACGGCAACGGAGCAGCGCAATCTCGGAGGCCACAGTGGTGGCGTCACTTGTCTTCATACACCACCTGCAGAATACTGCAGGCAATTAGGTACACACACACACACACACACTGAAATATAACTGACCATGGCTGATCAATTTTCTGACTTTATACTTATTTTCTCCACCATAATGAGTTAATCATTTTTTTTTCATATTGGTCTTATAATCATGTTGTTTGGCAATCTGCCCATTCTCTCTCTCTCTCTCTCTCTCTCTCTCTAGCATCTGCTCTGCATCTGTCTGAGAAGGAGAGGTTCATCATAAGTGGCTCCACCGACTGCTGTGTGCGAATATGGACTCTGAGTTCTGGTGAGTCACGCTCAACGTTTTTAATCCCGTCGATAAGTCTGGATCTCCATCTCCACGTGAATCATACCTTCCATGCACACAACAGTTGCCTGGTTACACACAAGATCATATTTTTAGTTCATTCAATTTTTAATGGTTGTATGAAGTGGTATGAGTTTTTTATTACATGTATCTTTATTTTTTATCTTTTAATGAACATCTGCCTATTAGGGATGTACAGCACCTTCTGCCTAATTTGTGCCTGCAATTAAACTTTCCTCCTGTGGGTGGCAGCACATGTGTTTGATAGGCGTATGTTCGATAGATAAAGAAATATGGAGATATAGTGATCAGAAATGTAAAAACAGTACAGTAAAAGCTTCACCGAAATCAGGTTACTATTTCAGGCTGTAGCTCTAAAGTAGCAGTGAGTGCACCGGCGCTGATTAAAATTCAAACTACTTGAAAGTTGAGAGTGCCATAGAAGCTTCCAAGGGTACAACCGTTTGGTCAAAACACAGTATTGGAGCTGATTGAATTTTTTTTTTTATGTTATACATAAAATACAGAAAATCCGTGTGCCAAAGAAACTACTTCTGAAGTTTATGCAACATGGAAGTGTGATCTTGCTTCACAAAAAATTTCAAGTTGCCTTTCAATTTTAGGAGAGATGGTTTTATATGCACCCTAAAAGTGGCCATTTTCAGCTACTTCAAATAATAATTATTTAAAATGCAAATTATTCATATTTCTTTATGAGGATTGGTACTAAAATTGATGTAAGTTTATAACCTGTAAAATTTGTTGCTTAATTAAAACCAAAATTTTCTTCAAAAAAAAAAAAAATCTGTAGTGTCCGTAACCATGTCGAATTCATGTTGTGATATCCTAACAATTTAGCATTTTCGAATGATACACTTTTTCAGGTTCGTGTCGTTCCATGTGTAATCTAAATTGGCCAAGTTTCATCTGAATGACAGTTAAGGTCATTGAAGGAGATTTGAATTCGAAAAAGGTTACGGACACTACACCTAGGTGAGACACTTTTTAACACCAATATCATGTTTTGGGCCATTTTGAATTGTAGTATCAGGATGCTAAATAAAACAATCATGACAGATTATTAGAACCATCCACAGCACGTGTTCATGATAAAATGTCCCTTAAGATATTTCAATGTTATATTTTCAATAAATATGTTCAATTATATGTAATAAACTCGTGAAAACGTGATGAATGTGACACCTGTTGTAAAATAGCCTTTTTTGTTTACCCAAGGTGCCTGTTTTTTTTATTTTTTTTTTTATGCCATTTAAGGTATAATAAAGTGGTACTGGAAATTGTTGTAGTGCCCACCACTGTGCTGCTTTTTGTTTCATAGTACCGACAGATACAGCTTTATTCTCTCGCTGACTTCATATCATCTCATGGCTTAATGAATATCCAAATGATTTCTGGCACTCGTTTAAATATGCATGTACAACCATAATGCCTGTTAAGTAAATAACGAACAGATGTAAATATTTACAGTCGACAGTGAGTAATGTATGAACTACTCATGAATACATCAATATAAACTGGAATGCGTGGCATGAAATGAAATATGCGTCATAATCCTGTGTTTCATGGTGTTTCTCTCTTTTCTAGGCCAGTGTGTGAAATCCGTCTACACTTTTAATGCTGTCACAAGCCTTTGCTTCATAGCAGAGTGGGAGGGCTACATTGTGACAGGCTCAGGTGAGGGTGTTATACATGTGAGAGTATGATGTGAGAATGTGGGCATGCATAAAACTATGGGGGAAAAAAAAATTATATATACTGCTCAGCCATAATGTTAAGAGTACTGACAGGTAAAGTGATTCTCTCATTCTCGAATGTCATGGGGTGGGATGTATTAGGCAGCAAAGAGAGCAGTCAGTTTTTAAAATTGATGTGTTGGGAAGCAGGAAAAATGGGCAAACATAAGATCCGGAGAGATTTTCAACAAGGGTCAAATTTGTTTCACGGCGAGATGACTGTGTCAGAAGCATCTGAAAAATTAGGGTAGAGCGTGTAGCGGTGGCAAGCAGAAGACAGACACAAGACGAGTGCTGGTGGAAATCCGTGTGCTTTTGATTAATCACAATGGGGAAAAGGTTGAGGGAGGATAGGTAGTGAAAAAGGGAAACAAGAAAGTGCAGTAGTACAGGGGAGAAAAGGTGTGGGCGCTCTCAATGCCTTCAGCTTGTCTTTGGCTGAGGTTGCTCACTACATGGCAGGGCAGCAGAGATCAGCGCAGATTACAATGGCAGCAGCTCCCGGAGACATCCTTTGGGAAAAAGGGGCCTCAACCAGCAGCTTGAAAGAGAGAGCACTACTGGTGGGACAGAAAAGGATCATCAAAGCAAGTAGCACAAAGGGAACCACTCACCTGATTGCGGGCCTTGTGCCCTAGAACACTCCAGTGGCTCCTCGGATTAGATTGAGGGATTCAACTCAGCTGGTTCCATTTATTTTTTTTTCTATTGGCTAGTCTTCAAAACACTGGTGTTGAACTGTAGTTGACTGTTCAGCACTGTGGTGGCATTCAAGTGAGAAGCTTGGTGTTTCCTGTGCATTCGCAATAAAGTCTTGCCATCACAGCATCCCCTCCAGATCTGAGCTCACTATACTTTGACGAGGCGTATTTTTTTTGGATAGAAAAGGCCATCCCTGCTGTTGTCTGTGCCCTGGCTTGGTGCTGGACCTGAAAGTAAAAGTCCTATAGTAAGAGGAACCAGCATGTGATGCATGCATTGATGTTCTTTGTCATTGCCATCCATGAAGGGGAGCAAGATCCCTGATGAAGATGTCAGCAGACTACATAATACCTCAACTCTCGCCACATATAGGACTTGGTCTTCTTAGATTCTTGGAACAGCACATTGGTCAGGTCTGACAAGCGATGAATAATCAACATCTGGTGTACTAAAATTGAAAATCTAATTTGTTGTCAATGAATGGCGACATCATGGCAAGCACTGACATGTAAGCATTACTAGGGAGAGATAATTTGCATGATGGTAATGACCAAAAAACTCCAAAATGTGGGAGGATCTCCCTCCTACCTTGGCCAAAAAAGTTGTGGATTGCAACATTTGTAATGCTGACATCACTGGCATGGCAGCACATTATGTTGTAGTATCTGGATGATGAACACTCATCTTAGTGAGGTAGTAAACTTACTGCCAAGTGCTTGACATTAATACTTGCTCACTTGCCTGAAACAAGTAAACTCCTCCATCCTCCAGCCAGTAAATGTGCGTAGTCTATGTCTGGTTTTGGACCTGTGTACCAAAAGGAGGTAGCATTCCTGGCTTTGCTGCTGTTTGTGGTAATAAAGCAGGCCCTTCGCTACCAGGCTGTGTCTGGATGTTCTGCTGGGCTACCCCTTACACTTCTACCACCTGGCTTTGTCAGCTTTACTCAGTTATATTTCTTCTGGATTTGGCCATTGTTGCTTTTGGGGAGGCGTCTCTCTCTGTCAGAGTGCAGTGTTTCAGTTAGTGTGTGTGTCATTATATAGGTTTCTTGTTAAAGAAGTTTCCCAACAGAGCAGTGTTTCCATTAGTGTGTGTGTGTTTGTTTGTGTGCACATGTGCGTCTGTGTGTGTTGCACGCATGTGTGCGTGTGAAAGTCATCCTAGATAGTCCCCCTACACACTCCCTAGTCCGCTCCTCTCTTGCCTTAACTCAGCTTTACACACACACATTAACAGAAACACTGCTCTGTCAGGATTCTTTTCAACGGTCAAGTGAAGTTTAATTTGGTTTATTTTTACTTTACCTATTATATTAATATTTTTGGGTTGTTGAACGAATCATCTGAGTTTCCATTGTTTCTTATGGGGAAATTCACTTTGATATATGAGTGCTTTGAAATACAAACACACTTCCGGAACAAATTATGCTTATATACTATAGATAGATAGATAGATAGATAGATAGATAGATAGATAGATAGATGGATGGATGGATGGTTCTGTCTATGTGCCACCCAATGGGCAACTGATATCCATTATAAAATATACAGTAATACAAAAACAGCATTTTATCGTTTGGGGAGTGCAAAGATACATAATTGGTAAAGCAGTGCAGTGGATATTGAATCATGATCAACTGTTGAATATGGAAACTGCCACAGGGAAAAAAGCTGTTTTTCCATCTGTCAGTGTGAGCGCTAAGGCCCCTGTAGCGCCTGCCTAATGGAAGAAGGGTAAATAGTTCATGATTAGGGTGATAGGCAACTTTGAGAATGCCTTTTTTCCCTTCATAGGCAGCATTTCTTGTAAATGTTCACGAAGGTGGGAAGCTGAGTGACACAGAACGTTTTTTTATTAGCCCGCTCAATGGATTTGTGGCCCAGTGCGGTGCAGTTCCCATGTGCAACAGGGATGCTTTTTCAGCATCCTGGGATAACTGTTAGGGCTGTCCAGGTGAGTATGGGCAGAATGGAGCACCGTGGAGCTGGCATCCTCTGTTGAACTATTAGGCAAACTGGTGGGGATCCAGAGTGGAAGGTAGACATGCTTTGAGGTGGCATGAAGCACTTTGCAATGATTTGGCTGAAATCGTAGGGATAAAAGTCATTGAGAGTTAAGTGCTCTGACACCAGCATGGTGGTAGCTGACTTAAAGCATCTGCCCGAACCAAAGATGGGTTATAGATTATACAGTATGAGGTAGGTTGTTTTAATGTCATGGGTGATCTTTGTCTATGGTAGCATGTGTGTAGGTGGGAATAAGTGTATATAATGGTTTTGTTTTTAAAAGGAAACATATATTATACAGATTGTTAGTATATAGATATGTGTATGCTTGATCAGTGTCAGTGAGTCAGTAGTGGGTCTCTTGTCTGTGTGACAGATGCTGGAAAGCTGCAGGTGTGGGACTGGCTTTCTCAGGAGAACCGACAATCAGTCAACGCGCACCTGGACGCTGTCACGACATTACAGGTGGGTGGGTGTCATGGCAACAGTGCCTTGTCCAACACAATGCCTGTGTTCAAGTGGCATAAACCCAGCACATTTTATCACATTTTTATCACATTTTAATATTCAGCTTTCATTCCTGAATACCAAAGCCATACTTGCAGCCTGCTCTCCTGAGAATGTTCAAACTGTCTTGCTTGATGTGTTTATTAACACGTATTATGGCTATTATTTCTCTATTATACAACAGAAAATGAAAGTACTATATGATATAATTAATAGAAATGCTGCAATAACAAAATAATATGCAAAAGTTAGCATACTTTTTTTTTTTACTATGCTGCTTTTGTACTGTAAGCTTTCAAGTTACTTTAACACAAGAATGTGTTTAAATGTAACATTTTAAAATAGGATTTAACCATTTAATTGGCAAAAATCGCTTTATATACATATTTACCTTAATTGTAGTCATATGGCAACAAATGCAAAACAGTTAATCTGAACTGAACTGGAGGAATTGGGTCTGAAGATGAAGACGTCAAGTCATGAACCTGTTCCAATGTGCTCCAGTACGGTGATGGAAAGCCAGCTGGAATCAACTAACAACTACACTCATACTGCAATACATACTTATTCAACCTCATCACGTTTTTTATTTAATACAGTACTTATAATCGGAACATTTCTTACAGTACCTGTGATACAATATCCGCCGTGCTGTGGAAAATCGGCTCCTGGAGAATTAGGCTTGGAAATAAAATCAGTGGCAAACTCTGCAAGTTATGATGGCATGACTGTGAAAAGTCTGTAAATCGGGGAAATCTTCCTGGCTAATCAGAAGGAAATAAAAAGCTCTATTAAATCAAAGTCCACCTACCATAAGTGTACATGCTCCATTTATTTACAGTGTCATTTTTAAATTCTAGTTAAACTAGTGGGAGTAGTACCGTTTACATTTTATGGCATTTGGCAGATACCCTTATCCAGAGCAACTGACATTTTTATCTCGTATATCGGAGCAGTTGTGGGTTAAGGGCTTTGCTCAAGGACCTAACTTGGTGGTTGGATTTGAACTTGAGACCTTCTGATCAGGAGGCTAATGCTTTAACCACTATGCTTCCCCTAGACCCAGTAATTGTAGTAATTGTAGCATTAGCAGTATTAGTTTCAGCAGCAACAGCTAGAGGTGAGAGGTAATCGGGTACATGTCCTTTATTCATTACTGTACTTAAGTACATATTTCATGGAGTTTTATTATATGATCCTTTTTACTTTTACTCTGCTTAAAAGTGCACCAAATATTTATACTTTTACTTGACTACATTTCTGCATGGTGCGCTGTTACAGTACCTAACCACAGTGCTGTGTAGTATTCGAAGCAGGAATTTTGCCACTTCATTGCCTATTATTCACAATTGTGTGACTTGCCTTTCCTTTAAGACACGCCCAACACAATCGTAATGTTGTTGTTGCAAATAGCTAATTATAAATAGATTATAATCAGCTTATTCGTTGCTTATTATAAGTAGATTATTAAGTCCATCACATAGCTGTTCTTAACATCACTTTACCTCAACGTTTTCCTTTCTGACGCAGCCTAAACTTCAGGCGGATATTTAAGGACCGTACTGCGAAAGTTTCACTGAATTCTGTCCAGCAGTCGATTAAAGACGCGCCCACAGTTTGACGCGTGTGCAGTATGATGTCAAAACTGTCCACAACTTCACTTCTACAAAACATTTTGGTTTCATTTGTGGCTCGGGTTGAACTTCAGGCTAATACCAAAAAAAGTACTGCCAAAGTTCCATTAAATCATGTCTAACCAGTTTTACGTGATGCTGCGACAAATTCTGGCTGGACAGACATACAGACATACAGAACATTTTCGGTTACGGCTTTCAGGTGCCCCAATTTATGAAATGTAAAAATATCAATATCATTGAAAGAACAAGTTCTGACCAATGTACAGAAAAGTATATAATAGAAGCATCACTAGTAGCCGTAGTAGTTGTGGTGTTGTTTTTATAGCCTACTTGTGGTTTGTATTGAGCGTCTGGGATCCTCTCTGTTTCCGCAGTCCCAGGGTCCCCTGGTGTTTAGTGGATCGACCGATGGGAGAGTGTGTGTATGGGAGGTGAGTGATGGAGCAGCAAAGCCCCTCAACCAGCTGCAGCAGTGGGGGTCAGAGGTCACTGGCTGCAGCAAGCTTGATGAGGTCACTGGGAGTCTGAGACTGAGCGCCCGAGGCGACCACATCTTTCTGGCCAACGGGAGATCCAGTATCCGAGTGCTCAACTGGAGAACAGGTCTGAGCTCTGACATGTTACACAAACACACTCTAACACTCTGTTATGAGTTTCAAAGCTAGATGCGTGTCCTGCATGTAAACAGTGCAGTTTTTAACATACACTGCGCAAACAGTATTACACGCTACGGTCGTACGTAATAACACATTTGCTTATAAAACAGCAGGACTGGTTCATGTAATGCGAAAAAAAAAATAATAATCAAGTTTGTGCTATATCATCATCTGAATATAGTCCAATATACAACGAAGCCTGCAAACACTGGAAACTCTGCTGCACCTCCTACCCGAATCTGCTGAGATGGAAAATCTGATTCTGACTTCAAATTTGCTGGCACTACACTTTTCATCTCTGCGACATCCCTTTGTTTTTTTTGTTTTTTTGATTTTATTTTTTTTTGTAAAAGATCTAATTTTTTAACAGCATCTCATCCGATGTCACAAACCACATTACCAATTCTATCTTAGATGAATAACACCCTTAATAGTTGCTACTGATAGTTATAACCTGGACTGACTTTGAGCATACATGACTTAATGTCACTTCATTGCCGTATTCAGCTTGATAATACAGTATGTATGCTGACTAATTCTTGACATGTTGGCTATTTAAAAAAATAGCCTGCTAACGTGTTTGTTTTGTTATACCCACGGGCCATTTCATTAGGTACACCTTGCTAGTACTGGTTTGCACCACTTTTGCCTAGAACTGTCTTAATTATTCATGGTGTAGGTTTGACTAGGTGCTGGAAGTATTCCTTCGAAGTTTTGGTCCAGGTTGGCGTGATAGCATCACGCAGTTGTTGCAGATTTGTATGCTGTATGTACATGATACGCATCTCCCCTTCCACCCCATCCCAAATGTGCTCTAACGGTTTGAGATCTGGTGACTGTGGAGGCCATTTGCGTCCACGCTCAAGAAACCAGATTGATATGATGTATCCTGCCGGACTTAGAAGTAGATAAGAAGATCAGAAGGTAGACTGTGGTCATAAATTGGTAGCCACCATATTCAGGTATTGGGGGGGGCGAAGTGTGCAGAGAAACTATCCTCACACTGTTGCACCACCAGCACCATCACCATTGATAAGCGGCAGGATGGATCCATGCTTTCACACCAAATTCTAACCCTACTATCTGAAAGTCTCAGCAGAAAGCGAGACTCATCAGACCAGGCAATGTTTTTCCAAATTTTTTGCGAGCCCATGCAAGTTACACAGTAGCTTCAGTTTCCTGTTCACTCCTACCTTCAGGTCTGTTGGCATGTTCTCCCCGTGCATGGTGGGTTTCCTCCCGCAGTCCAAAGACCTGCAGATTACACGAATTGGCATTTTCAAATTGCCCGTATTGTGTGAATGAGTGTGAGTGTGTGTGTGTGTGTGTGTGCTTGGCTCCATGTCTCCGGTGAACCTTTACAGAATAAGTGGTGTAGAGAAGGAGTGAGTGAGAGTGAGTTTCTAGAGTTTCCCCACGTGGTCTTCGGCTGCTGTAGTCCATCTGCTTCAAGGTTTCGACGTGTCGTGCGTTCAGAGATGCTCTTCGACATACCTCGGTTTTAACAAGATGTTATTTGAGTTGCTGTTGCCTTTCTATCAGCTCGAACCCTTCTGGGCATTCTCCTCTGACCTCTGGCATCAACAAGGCATTTTTCGCTGCGAGAGAACTGCTGCTCACTGGATATTTTCTCTATTTCACACCATTCTCTGGAAACCCTAGACATGGCTGTGTGTGAAAATACGAGGAGATCAGCAGTTTCGGAAAAAAACTCAGAACAAGCCCGGCTGGCACCAACAACCATGCCATGTTTATAATGACTTAAGTAACTTTTTTTCCTCATTCCGATGCTCAGTTTGGGAACTTCAGCAGATCGTCCCAAACACATTGGTTTGCTGCTGTGTGATTGGCTGATCAGATATTTCGTTCTTAGAATATTCGTTTTTATTCTAATTAAACCCATTTTCTTTGCTGTAGATGACCAGCTGAAACAATGGGTTTAAAACTCATTCTTAGACTCTGCTTATGCTGAAAGCGGTGAGGTCAATGTTCTACAGCAATATTAGATGACGGTTCATATTAAAGGTACCAATTAAATGGACAATATTTGTTTTCATAACAAATGACTAGAGGATCCTCAGTGGAACTGCAGTCAGTATCCTCTTAAGCTTTTGGCTCACACTCTTCCCATTAGCATCTCCTTCCATAAAAAGCGTCTTTTATCTGCTCGGCCGAGTCCTGGTGTGTTCAATATCGTGGCCTCCACAATAGACACACATTTGTTCCCTGACCTAAGGCTATGTAATGGATTTATTAATGGATGGTGTCATGGCTGGGGATGCTCGCTTTCAGCAACGCCACATCTGATGCACTAAAGTGCCAGCGGCTCAGCCAGCACAGGCGGAAGAAAGAAAGAAGAAAGCTCTTCACTCGAGGGCAGCAGGGTTTTTCAACACCATGCAGAACGTTTCCCTTTTAATCTCTCTCTCTCACTCTCTCTCTCTCTCTTTCGTATCTCGGAATCTTTCTTTCTGTAGAAGGGTATTATCCTGAGAAACCTGTAAACAGTTCTACCAGAAAGAAAATCAGAGCTGTTCGTAGGAATGCGTGCAGTATAATGTGATGATCTAATTGAGAATGCAAAGCGTGGTAATGATGGTAGTTCATCATTTCATGTGCTGCAGGAGCACATGTGCTTTTCAAGTGAGACATTAAAGACGGAGGAGGGAAAAGAAAACCTTTACAGAGCCAAGAAAAATGATGCCGTTTTCTTTTCAATCCAGTCTCTCCGTCTCTGTTCTGTTCTTAAGTTACATTTAGTGTAGGATCAAACATGTAGGCATTATCTTTTGAACTGAAAATGGTTGGGTTTTATTTTCTCTCACTTTGACATCTCTTTTAGGTGCGATGAGGCGACTGACCAATCACAGCAGCACCGCTGGCGTCACGGATTGTGTCAATCAGATACCTGGGCTCCTGGTCGGCTCGTGTTTTGACCTCGCGACCGGAGCAAATACTCTGAATTGTAAGTAACGATCCTTGGGAAATCATTCAGAAAGTTCATTTTATAATTACACTTTATAACTTTCCCTTTTTTCTTTCTCTTTCTCTCTCTCTCTTTTTTTCTCAGTGTTTTCTCTTCCACAGTGTAGGTACCTCGTCTCACTGACCAGCTCGGAATTACCACGGATCCTTTGTTTTGCAGCATGGCTCACGCCAAGTGGAGGGCATCGCTGGGTCACAGGTGGCCGTGACCTGACGGTTTGGGAACAGCTTCCAGGAAATTTCAAAAAAAGGTGTGGTGTTCAACTTCTCAACCTAGCCATGATCCTTTTTCTTAACTGACTGCAATATTCTGGAATATGATGTCCTGTATGAGGTTTCTAATGCTTTGCACCTAGATATATTATTATTACTAGCATTAGCCACCAATCGTTAACGGATAAGGACTTAGTACTGTAGAAATAGTTAACAAGTTAAAGCGAAGAATAAGCCGATCAGCATCTGGCACTAACTTTCCTTAGCTTCTACTTAGCTTTTTGGCTCAAGCTTCACTTTTCATAGTGTACGTACCATTTTTTTTCAGCCATGTTGTCGCGTATTTGCTTGTGTTTCATGAGGATTTTGCCAGCATGTAGTGCATCGCCGTCATTTCCATGTCCTCCGCCATACTCTATGTGAAATATCGTGTTGATTGGCTTAGTTGAGTGACGCGTATAGCCACACCCACTTTAAAGGAAAAAGCACTATATTCGTCCCAAAAAGCGATGGATGCTATGAGGTAATCTGGCACATAACTGCTGATTTTATTTATGGTGCAGATTTAACTTCAGGCAAATACTAAAGATCTGGCAACGTTTCATTATATTTTGTTTAGACAGTTTTGCGTGATGCTGTGACAAAATTGTCTGGACAGACATCAAATTTTGACCTGAGACTGCTTTCTGGTCCTCCATTGTATAAATCGTAAATATACCATTAAAAGTGCAAATTGTGTCTCCGAGTGGTGCAGTGGTAAAGTGCTCGCCCTATCATCCGGAGATCGCGAGTTTGATTCCCGGGTGATGCTGTAACCTCCTGCAGCCGGAGGTCTAGAGAGCGCTGATTGGCCGAGCTCCCTCTCAGAGGGGAGGGATGAGAGGTACTTGGCGCTCCCACATTAATCACGACTCTACAGCTAATCAGGGCGTCTGTGAGCTCATGCAAGCGGAAGGAGCGGATAGCGCCGTCCTCCGAGTCTGTTACTCCGCCTCCAACGTGCGCGAGTGAGCAGTTTGAAAAGATGCGGTCGGTTGGCGTCACGTGGTTCGGAGGAAACATGTGATAGACTTCGGCCCTCCCAAACTGAGTGGTAGTAGTAGCTTAATGTGGGAGCCCCCTAGTGACTGGGAGGAATTGGACACGACTAAATTAGGGAGAAAATCGAAGGGGAAAAAAAGTACAAATTCTAACCAATGTACAGACAAAACCTTTTATTTATACAGATACTTATATATTATTATTACTTAGTTGACCGTACTTAGTTGCACAGTTATATTTGGATTTTTCGTCACATTATCATTCCATATCCATCCATAGCTAAATGTGCAGGTAAGCACAATAGGCATAGGCACTCATTTCCTGGGTCTGAAGATTGCTGTAGCTTCTTTTCCCTGTGTTGTGAAGTGCTTCTATTCACCTGTTCTTATACAAACTTTGTAATTTATATTTGCAAATGCCAGAGTTTTTTTGCTTGCTAAGCAAAACATAATTGCTGCAGATTTTTCAGCTGCATATTCATGCTGCACATTCACACTGCTCTACCTCATCCCCGTGGTGTTCCATCGCATCCAGAGCTGGCGCATGCCGAGGCCGCAGAAGTTACACAAAACTTCACGGCAAGTTCATAACAAGTTCATGGACCACTCGGAGACGAGTTGTCCCTTTGTGACATTTCCCATTATGATGCTGGATGTTGCAATTACACTGTAATACGGGTAAATTACAGCCATTAGCAATAAGCGCCGCAATAATTAATATCCAGTGGTGGACAAACATATCGAGACGAAAGTGAAGTTTAATGTTTTAATGATTTTCGCAAATTTCGAAAATATTGACAACCGTGATAATAAAAATAGTTCATTTTATACGACAAACTATATCTATTCTTCAAATCCTGCTGGTTACTGCAGGACACGGAGTTAAGAAGACCTTAATGCATGCCTGCTTGAACGCTTCCAGAAAGTCTAAATCCTGCCACAGGGGTAACTACTGTATAATACATGGCATATCTTCTCCAAATACTTTTGGCATGAAGCTTCCCAATAAAAACTTTCCTCACAGCAGCACCATCCTGAACTACAGCCACATGGATTCATACATGGTTTTATGGATTTATACAGTGGATGCCAAATTCTGCCCTTTCCATCTGCACGTCCCATTCGAGGATTCCTCGGAACCAGGTGGTCTTTTTGCAGTCTTCAGTCAGGACGTAGCCTCAGAGTCCTGTTCTTGACTAACCCATTGGTGATCTGATGTGGTCTTCCACTGTCGTAGCCTCTCCATCTTAAGGTTTCAGTGTTCAGAGTTGCTTTTCTGCTCACCATGGTTGTAAAAAGTAGTTATTTGCGGGTCCATAGTCCAACTCTTTTACCCTAAGCATATTATCATAATGACTATTATATTGTGTACATTTGCATGTTTTCGGTAATATATTAGTGAGATTTACTGGAAATATACAGCACCATTCCCAATTCATGAGCCAATGCTTGTTTCTTTATATTTCGCTCCCAAGGATCCAGACCGTCTTGTATTTTTTAAGTAGTCTTGAGGAACAGCTCTCCAGACTTCCTGAAGGACTTTCTGCCTCTCATGCCTGTACCTGAGGAGTTTCAGAAGAATGTTTTGGTTTGTTTGTTAAGCCACACTGTGACCTATGAATCATCCAAGCATAAAAAAACATCTAATTTAAGTCATGTACCAGTGAGGAACAGGTGCAGATGATGACAGATGATCAGGCCGGTGATTAGTGTAGTGGTGCTGATGCTGAATGGAACAGACGAGAGGGGAAATGAGGTCGCTGCTGAGGATCTTTAGGCAGTTTGCAGTCTTGTCAGAGTAAAACATGGTTTCATCTTCATTTTTTGTAATCTAAATCATTAAATTAAATTGAATTTATTATAAAGGAATGAGGGATGAGGAAGGACTGTGGCGTAGGGGTTAGCACAGTGGCCTCGCACCATCAAGGTTGAGGGTTCGATTCCTGCCTTGTTTTTTTTTTGTGCATTTTCTTCCTGCGCTTGGTGGGATTCCTCCGGGTTCTCCGGTTTCCTCCCAGAGTCCAAAGACACACAGATTAGTCTAACTGGCGTTCCTCATAGTGTGTGTGTGTGATGGATTGGCATGCTCTACAGGGTGTATCCCGCCTCGTGCACCAAGTCTTCATTCTGTGACACAGAGTTATAACAAACTAACTTCGGGGTCTATAATTAGACTAAATGTGAAGGGTATTAATCATCCATCAAATAATGTTAATAAAAGTTTATATTCCGATTAAAGATGATTTATATCTCTCCCTGTATTGCCTTCCCACAAAAATCAGACTTTTTCAGTCTCTTAACTGTTTTGTCAGTCTGACCTTTGAATAAAGCATGCATTATGTTTTGATAAAAAGCGACGTATTGACCGAAGTATCGGCTCGCGAACAATACTCACGCCCCGGTCTACACGTGATACCCGGGGATGCATTTGTAATCCCTGTTGGAAGCGCAGACAGCTTTAAACTCTGATGAGAATAACGCTCAACCTTGGGCTCATCGATTGCATCATGATGTAGCAATAGCTGTCAGGACGCGCAGAACTCGTCGGCGTGGTTTTTCGACATTGCCGTAATGCTGAAACAATACGAGGCGTATAAATAGCACGATCAGAGGAGGTGATATTAACACGTTCGTTTCGAATCTTATGTAAGTTGCTCTGGGTAAGAGCGTCTGCCAAATGCTGTAAATGTAAATGTAAATGCGAACCGTCTTAATCCTAGAAGGCACATGGCTCCTTAACTCGTGCGTCTCCTTGACTAATGCATCGTTTATTTTAAGTACTAAATCATTTTTTATTTTTTTTTTAAATGAGTACTTGAACAATAAGCTGATTTATTATTAGTGTTGGAGCTAATAAAAAAAAAAGTCCATAATCTCTATAATAAAAGCATAAAATCTCAGGCTGGGTTTCTAGTAACAAACTGAGGATGATGATGATGATGATGATGATGAATTAATGGCTTTTTAACAACTGCCTGAATTCCAGGGGTGACGTGAACGCGAGACGAGACGCCCGATTGGACAGCTCGCTTGCCGAGTCTGACGGAGACTCACAGGAGGAAGAGAGTGAGGGTGAGAAAAAGGCATTCCTTTATTAGACATTATTATTATTATTATTATTATTATTAATATGCATATGTATGGAGTTGATTATAATTACTCCATTCCGTCATGCATGCAGTCATGTGACCTTTAACTCCAGGATCAAGCGCGCCCTCTTAAACACATATAACCCGTCTCGTTCAGCAGATAACGATGAGGATGAAGATGAAGACGAAGCCGCGGCGGGCAACGATGCATCAGATGCAGAAGAGGTGTCTGGATGGTCGTGGCTTCGATGCGTGCTCCAGTGAAAGATTAAAGCAATGAGACAGAAAAAGAGAGACACTGAGACGGAGAGAGAGAGAGAGGGAGAGAGAGAGGGAGAGCTGGAACGTGTGGTGTGAAGTTTAGCAGATTGAGCGAGCGGCGGCAGGGCAGAGAGCGCGGGTGGACGACAGCTTGTTCTTCATGTAAATGTTGTATTATGGAGCCAATAAAGAGTGCCATGCTATGACTGTGTGCGTGTGTGTGCGTGAGATTATTTATCATCGCTGACATTTCTGTCTATAAGTATCAGGATACCTCTTCATCTTGGCGATCCTTAATCCAACGACAAAATTCATGTATATTGATTCTTTTTTTGCCCTGTCCACCCAATTTATTTCTCTTGTCCTTCTGAGACGGATGAAATACTTTCTTTTTGCGCCCTCCTTCTTCTCTGCAGGAGTATGGAAACAAATTGTTCTGGTTTATCTTCTTGTCT